>NW_004949123.1:2171809-2172425 GCF_000317375.1 Microtus ochrogaster | reverse complement strand
CTGAGACTTTTTATTCTTGCAGGTAAATCAGTGCTTGAGAAAAAATCAGACAAAACCATGCTTATTCAGAACAGTTGCTTGAGGTTCAAGGTTATCAGAGCAAGAATCACAAGTTGAGTCTTGACATATAGCCAAACCACCTCCTGAGTGTTAAGAGTTCTGGGATTACAGTATGCACCATTATGCCCTTTATGAGACGCTGGGGGTCAAACTGGGAGCTGTGTGTGTGCTGGATAAGCAAGCATTTCACCAACCGCACCATATCCCCAGGGAACAACCACATTGAGCCATACAAAATTCCATATTGGAAAAAAAAGGCCCCTCAGACCCTTCAAGTGGACAGATTTGCTAAAAAGGCTGCTGAGACAGATGTGTGATCATCTGTAGAATAGCTAAGGCGACTAAAGGAAGCCTTTTCCAATCCCAGAGGATCTGATATCCAACTCCACTCTCTTGTCTCTCCCTCCCAAATTTGGCATTACAAATGTTTGTGACTACACCTGAGAATACCACCCACCCACCCCACCCCACCCCCCGCTATGTTGCCCCAGCTGGTCGCTAACTCTTGGGCTCAAGTGATTTATTTTTCATTTTTTTCCTTTCTTTCTCTCTCTCT
>NW_004949123.1:2163183-2171709 GCF_000317375.1 Microtus ochrogaster | reverse complement strand
TTTTTTTGAGACAGGGTTTCTCTGTATAGTCCTGGCTGTCCTGGAATCCACTCTATAGACCAGGTTGGCCTCGAACTCTGAGATCTACCTCTGCCTCCTGGGTGCTGGGATTAAAGGCATTCTCCACCACACCCAGTTTCGAATAAATTTTTAAAAATAATGAAGAAGGGGTTTTTTGTTTTTGTTTTTGTTTTTTTGTTTTTATGTTGTGGCGTTTTTCTTGCTCACCACAGCACCTGGGTGGGAATCAAAGATCCTGTAGGAATCAGGTCTCTCGGCTTCCACCAGGTAGATCAAGGGGTTGAACTCAGGTCATGAGACTTAGCGGCAAGAGCCTACACGGGCGAACATGAGCCATTGCACCTGCTAACCAGGTGATTTCCACCTGAGCGTTGAGCTCCCTGTACTGTACAAGGCTAAAGGGACTCAGCTATGTTTCACGTTCCAGGA
This sequence comes from Microtus ochrogaster, assembly GCF_000317375.1. Lineage (NCBI taxonomy): Eukaryota > Metazoa > Chordata > Mammalia > Rodentia > Cricetidae > Microtus > Microtus ochrogaster. Next base: position 2,171,259 of record NW_004949123.1, on the reverse strand, counting down.
AAGGGGTCCCGGCAAAGAAGCACCTTCCTCCATTAAGGCTTAGCTAAGACTCTGTGTTTCCATTCCCTGCCTCAATGTGGAAAATTACTATTTGTTTCTAAAATTTCCCTTAACCACAGTTTACTCAAGCTTCTCCCCTAGCCCCACCCCATGCCACTGAACTTCGTGTCCCCAGACTAATGAAAGAGGTTTTCCTCACTGACCCTTCCCAGCTAGGCTGGGAGATGCCTGTAGACCCCACTACTGTCAGGGAAAGGAGAAGACTAAAACGGAAACCAAGAATCACTTGAGGCCAGGCACGGTGGAAGCAGATGCAGGCAGATCTCTGGGTTCAAGGCCAGCCTGGTCTACAGAGTGAAATCTAGGGCAGCCTGGGCTACACAGAGAAGCCCTGTCTCAAAAAAAAAAATGTAACAAACAAAAAAAAAAAATAAATCACTTGAGCCCAAGAGTTTGAGACCAGTCGGGGCAACATAGCCAGATCTTCTATTTTATAATAGACTGGGGGCGGGGGAGGTAAGGCAGGTGTAGAGGCAAACACTTACAACCCCAGACTTGGGAGGGAGAGGCCGGAGCATGGAGTTGGAGGCTGTCTTGAACTCTAAGACCCTATCTCCAAAATAAACTAACTTCACTCATTATAATTAAGCTGCCCTCGCTGTTAAAAATGCTGCTGGCCCTTATGGGACTATCATAAAGGCTTTCCCAATTTGTGACTTTGGTCACTCCTCCGTGGTTGAAAAAGAAAAAACAACAACAACAACAACAACGGCTTAACTCTGAAACACGTGGAGCACTGGCCTTAAGGTCTCCTCGCTATTGCAATGATCTCTGCTTCGAGACGCTGAGGCAGGGGGTGACTTGAGTATGAATTAGAAGCCAGACAAAGCAGCACAACAAAACCACAGAAAACCATCTTTTTTTCTTTTTGACAGTTCTCTACCTGTATTACAATGTACCATACTTCAATCCACCACCCCAAATCACTCAAGTCTGCCTCAGGCATGGGAGGTTGCTTAGCAGTAGAGTGCTTGTCCCTATGTCAATGCTCCTGTCTGTAACCCTAAAACTGGGAGGAAGGGAGAAGTCTATCCTTAGGAGCATATTTGATAAACCACTTTAATAGGACAATCTTAGGAGTTAAAAAAAGATAATTACCTTCTTGGGTTCATGGCGATCCACTAAATCTCTAACGAACTGGTACCGTTGTTTGTATAATGGCGGTTTAAACCTAATCACCCTCTCTGGACAAACCTCTTCAAAATTACCTCCAACCACACTGCTGCACTGAAAGATTGTAAACAACAAGTTCTCATTCACGCATGACTTTAGATATTTAAGAAGAAAACAAAGAAAATTTCTTCTCCGCAATTAACTGGGCAACAACAACCTCCACACAGTTTCAACCTCAAGTCATAGGGCAGCACCCCCTTCCCTCTCCTCCCCACCACACCCCCTCTTTTCAGCATGCTATAGCTGGGTTTATGCTTCCGTAGCTAATCTGCAGAGGTTGTTTTACTGTGTGAACTGCCAAAGGCTGTGGTCCAGACAGACCAGAGGTGAGGAGACACTGGGCAGACCACAAACTCCCTCAGCTCCCAATCTTTGCTCAAACCTTTAAGGCCCCTTCTCTACCAGGCTTTGATTCAGGGTCTGAATCCCGGGCTGTGGAGGGCATAGGCCAGTTTTAGCAAGAACTGTTGAACTCAGTTTAAGGTGAATTTCCCACTCTTGACACCAGAGCACCCTCACCATCTAAAGCTCGGATTCTAGATGGTATTTCCTCTTAATTTTCTAGGCACATACCCTCTTCCCATTCCCTCTTCCTTTTACACGTCTCTATCTATATAGGTTTCTCCATCCTCGGCTGAGTTAACCCTACTGCGATGATTTTACTGCCACAGTCCTAAATCAGAATAGCCTTTTTTAGCAGGTCCAGGAGAAAAAGAAATGTTAGCTGTGCCTACTATTCCTATCAGTGCTGGAAAGAAGTGAACCAGACTAAACCTGTACCTAGAGCAATGATATCCAATGATTTCCAATAAACGCAAAGTCAAGTGTGGCTGGGATTTAGATTAGTGGTGACCACCTGTCTTGCATGAGCGAGGCCCTGGCTTCCATCCCCAGCAATACAACAAAACCTACCCCACACACGCAACCAAGCCCCTGCCCGCTAGCTCTCACTCTCTCTCTCTGAACCCCAGATTTCGCACTTGTTAGTGCTAACATTAATCAATGGAAGGTTTGGTGCCTTCCTCAAGTGCCCAAATGCTGCACAGCAGGGATGTTCAGCTTAGGTCTCCAAGTGTGGTCCCTAAACCAGTATAGCGTCTTCCTGGAAACTCAGAGAAATGCCAAGTCTCAGGCCTCAACAGACCTCCTCAGACAGAAGACTCTACACTTTAAACAACCCAGGGAAAGAAAAGGAAAATAGAATCTCCAGGGTGACCCATTTGCATGTCTAGAGGTATTTTTTTTAATAACTAACATCTGTATTTTAATATACATCAAATGTGAAATTTTCACTGATCATTGATGTCAATCTTTTTTAGTTCACACCTCAGGGGAAGCAGGGGCCTAAATAGGATAATTTGTCATTTCTCCACAGTACACCCCTCCGACACCGCTGTAGGTGAGTGAGAAGGGTGACATTTACCGGTATGTTCTTTTCTGCCACTTCCATTTTGTTTCCAACTTCCGCTGCGACAAAAATAAGAGTGATAATGCAGATTTATCCTCCAGGCTCTGTATCAGAGACTCAGCAGCAACTCAGCTGTAAATGCCAAATGCTCCCTTTTCACACGAGACGCCTAGAAGAAATGATGGCCCAGATGAAAAGGGGTAGGTGTGTTGGCCTTTCCACCTACCACTGGCCCACAGAATTCAGGCAGTAAATACTGAGACACTGACGATAGGGTCTCAAAGTTCCAGCTCGGCAAAGAGCGCTGCTACTCTTGTTTGACCATAACCAGTTCCAGGTGATACAAACTTATTGCTAAGATCCTCGACCTCGGGGGATGGAGGCTCATCAGTTGGTAGAATGCATACCTAGCATGCATGAAGTATATCCGATCCCCAACACCACATAAAACCAGACCCGGGGGCACAAATAAGTTCAAGGTCAACCTCGAATTCTCAACCTCGAGCAAATACTGCTTTCAGTAACTTCTCAGGCACCGCCAAATAAAACTTGGGGGTGGGTGAGAGGGCTGACATTAATAAGTCAGTGATGCTGCAACACTGACCCAATCCGGCCTCGGACTTGAATATTGGTTGGTATTCTACTACACACGTTTCTATCACTTAGTCGGAAGTGGGCAAGATCTCAACCACCAGCTGTTGGGTACGAACCTCAGTGGGGGTGTGGACGTCAGTGTTCCCTCTGTCGCCCGCGTCCACCCGCAGCATCACTCACCAAGGGACAAGGAGCGAATCCACCCTTGAAAAGCCCGCTAGGCAGACCAAGCACCGCCCACTCCCGTGTAGCTGCGGCCCCGCCCCTGCCTTCCGCGCAGCCGCGCTGCTCCACGCCGGCTCTCCGCACCTGGCTGGCCGCACCCTTCCGCCCTGGCGCCGCGCGCCTGCGCTCTCCGCCCTCAGGGTCCCCGCTGGGCGTGCGGAGCCCGGCCACGCTCGGGCCCCGTGCTTCCGGGCTGCCGACTCCACGGCGTCGGTTTTGGGTCCCTTAACGGCCGCTGTGGCGCATGCCCCGAAGACATTTTCCAGCTCGTCCGAACCTTGGCGACCACGGCTCTCAGCCCCTCCGCATCCCAGGCCCTCGCGCTGCGGCGACCTGGCCCCTACCGCGACTGTTGGGTGCGGCCCAGATGGGCGGGCGAGCGGCCGGGCTGCTGCGGCCTTGGCGGCTGTTAGGATCGAGGCGCCCCGGCTGCGAGGCTCCGCGTGCCCGGTAGAGACGTGGAGAACGCCCCGGGCCAATGGCAGGCCACGGAAGAGGCGGGTGGGCTCAGCGCGAGCCGGCTGGCCCGGAGCAATTATGGCGCGAGGGCCTTCTAGGGACCGCAAACTGGGGAAAGTTGAGTCCCAGTCACCTAAGCCTTTTTGTTCTTTTTTCTTTTTTTTTTTTTTTTGAGCTCTACATTTTTTCCTGCCTCTCCTCTCCTCCCATCAACCCTCCCCCAAAGTCCCCATGATCCCAATTTACTCAGAAGATCTTGTCTTTTTCTACTTTCTACTTCCCATGTAGATTAGATCTCTGTAAGCCTCTCTTAGTGTCCTCATTGCTGGCTAAATTCTCTGGGATTATGATTCACGAACCCCACATCAGACAGAGGTCTGATCTCTAAAATATACAAAGAACTCAAGTAATTGGTCACCAAAAGAATACATAATCCAATTTTTAAAAAATGGAATACAGACCTAAACTCCTAAGCCCTTAAACATATTCTTTCAGCTTCCAACGCTCAACTTTAAAAAAAAAAAAAAAAAAAAAAGACCACGTACACTTTTAGAATTACCTGATCTCAGAAAACGTGTTATGGCCTCTTTTCCGTCAACTTTACGGATGCTCTATGCTACCAAAGAAGAGATGAGGAGGGGGCGGGGTGGGGAGGACCGGCTTTAAAAGTAAAAACTGAGGCAGGTGTGAAGGCCCGTTGCTGTAATCCCAGCACCTCAAGTGGAAGGTGGTATCAGAATCAGGAATTCAAAATCATCATCAACAACATTGTTGGAAGCCAGCCTGGGCAGCATGAGACCCTTGTCTCAAATTCATTTATTAGTTTATCCCAAAGTTTGTGTTTACTAGTGAATAGCCTACTAATATATCATAAATGAGCTGAACATGATAGTGCCATGCCCGTGGTACCAGCACTTGGAGATAAGGATCAAAAATTCAAGAGCAGCTTCAGGTACTAACGAAAAGCCACACATGAAATATTAACCATTCAAACTCTCACTGAGTGCGCTATGCAGTAGTGTAATGTTGATGGTTACAGGGTAGCACAAAGATAAATTACATCTTGTTTTCAGCATTTTAGAGCTTAGAGTGTATGAAGAAAAAATATGTGTGAACCGGGCTTCATAGATAGGATCGCATAGCATTACAGTTTGAGAGACTCCGGGAGGCTGGCACACCGCAGTTCAAACAGGTGACCTCAGCACTAGGGAGGTGTGCTGGTAAGTGGTGTCACCTTGACACGGTCTAGAACCCCAGAGCGTGCCCTTGGTGGGGGATTGCTGTGATTCCCTCGGTTGAGACGGAAAGGCTTGACCACTGCAGGTGGAGGTATTCCTTCCTGTCTTCAACTGCTTGAAAGGGACAGCTGAGGCAAGCATTCATTCCTCAAACTCCTGCTCCTGGGACTTACCCAAGGGATGGGGGTGGGGAGAAGGGCTGGAACCCTGAACTTGGAGCCAAAATAATCCCTTCCTTCCCCGCTTGAATGGCTTTTGTCAGGGTATTTTATCTGTGAGACAGCAACAGTGAGGCTCACTGAGGAAAAATTAGTTCCTTCTGGACAAAAGAAATCTCTGACCTAGGTGAGCACCTAACATTCCGTTTGGTCTGGCCCAGGAAAAGACCACCCCTCCAGAAGTGTCTTCCCTCAAGGGCTCCTGTATTGAAGGACCGGATCCAGCTGGTGTCACTATTGAGAAGTAACTGGATGAGGGTGGCAGGGGTTGTTAATGACCCATTGATGAATTTATGTCTTAATTAGCTGAATAGGCTAAGAGGTGGTGAAATTACCTGTCATGGATGAGAAGGAAACATGGAACACTCAACAAACCCTCTTAGGAGTTTATTAGAGGGGGCGTGCACAGGCCTGGGGAAGTCAGTGTGCAGAGAGAGAGAGACAGACAGACAGAGACAGAGAGAGAGAGGGAGAAAGGAAGATGGCGCATCCAGCTTTTAAAAGCTGCCTAGCGCATGCACATGGGGTTGACATGGCTATGTCATAGGCAGATGACTGAGGGGGCTCTCACACGCACGCAAGGGCTTAGCTGAGTCATATGTTGGTCACATGGGGCCCTTTAACATCCTGGGGGGGGGGGTGCCCGTTATGCACTTCTGCCTGAGGGCTTGTCTGTACATGCATGGCCCCTAGAACCCTTATACGGCTGAAATCATTACAGGAGGGTCCTAACTGGGAGAAGTCATCCCCTGAAAGTGCGCCTCTTCCTCCCTGCTTTCTGGCTTCCACGAGGTCACCATGGAAGCTGACCTTTACTACATGGTCCGATTATTACAGCATTCTACCTTACTGAAAAGTTTTTGTGTAACACCCGATTCTGTGTTACCCCCTCGGTACAGTTTGCACGCCACTGTACCTTAAGCGAACTGGGCAAGGGCCTGGAGATTGAAAGAACACACAAAGAGACCTGGGTCATTCAAAAGGAGATCAGCCGAATGCCAAATGCCCTTTATTCAACCTTGGGGAGATCCTCAAATACCTAGCTGCTGTACAAGGATTTCTGCCCAGGCAAGTGGGAAATTACCACACCAAAGATGGAGTCAACAATGCCCTACAGCTAATCACCAGGCGGGGCAGAAGGAGCACAGGAACAAACAGAATGCTTTAGCTGGCTGACCAGAAACTGTCCTCAAGATGAACCCCAAGAACAAGGGTAGACCCGGGGCCCTACATTTTTGCACCCCCATAAGCCTCTCCACCAATGAGATAATCCGAATCAGACCCAATCAAACCTAATTAGGAAAAAACCCAGGTGCTCCCAGGTGGCATTCCAGGCAGGCCCTCAGAGAGGACATGGATGTGAAAGACCAGGAAACCACGTGTTTGTTATCTTGGTTGCTGTTTAAATATCCTGTGGGAGTGGTCTTGAGCATCTCTGAGAAGGGGGGGTCATCATTTGGCTGGCTTTCTTGGGGGTAGAGTCTGGACTGAGACAACTTCCAGGGGAGAGGACTTGGGATGGAACTTTACACCCAAACATCCCCAGACTCTCTGGGTATAGGGGTGCCAGGGGCTGGGGTGACACTTCCAACCAAACACTTACCTCAGTCACAAAGGGTGGGGCCATCAGAACTTGGACTGAAACCTCTGAAAGCATAAACCTAGATTCCTATTTTGAGATATTTCATCTCTGTTTTTTTTTCACAGCAGACGGATCTAGAATTTTTGCTAATTGACCCATTTATGGATGTAAATTCCTCATTTGCTTATGTTATCCTCTCCTGGACTTCTACAAGGCTCTGAGCTCGGTCCCCAAGCCTGAAAATTATCCTTGCTTCTGTTTGCTCTGCACTTCCCAAATTTGAACCACCACCAGACTCCAGACTTCAAGCTGTGAGCTGCATCTGTTCCTTTCCACAGCCAACGCCTTAGTATAGACTTCGTTTGACTGTAGCCTTTGTCAACATAACTCACCTTCCTCGGCATAGTGTAAGTCCCACTGAGATGCAGACTGTGTTGAATTTGATGTCCAATAATTTAACCTCAAGTACTGAGTTTGCTTTTGCTCCCTAAACTTTCAAAAATGTCTTCTGAAAAAAACAAGAATAAACTGCTCGGTGGTGGCACAACACTTTAATCCCAGCACGGGAAGGCAAAGGCAGGCAGATCTGTGAGTTCCAGGCCAGCCTGCTCTTCAGAGTGAGTTCCAGAACAGCCAAGGATACCCAGAGAAACCTCATCTTAAAAAAAAAAAAAAAAAAAAAAAAAAAAAGAAAAAAAAAAAAAAAAAAAAAACCAACTAAGATTATCTATTTCACAAATAGCTTTATTGAACAAGTAATGGATCAAATTCTGTTTTGAGTGAGAAAAAAACAGTCCTCTTGTAGCATTGTAGACCAACCAGTGTGTAAAGGCATCTGACATGCAATAGGAAGTCAAGTTACTTGGGAGACTGAGGCAGGTGAATCACTAGAGCCCTGGATTTAGGAGTTCAAGACTAGCCTGGACCACCCTGTCTCAATTTTTAAAAATAAAATAAAGGTTATCCTGGATGCTAACGTAAATATGGTACTCATAACAAAATGAGGCATGTGGTGGTCTTGAGAGAATGATTTTATTATTGCATATAAGAAAAGCCGTAAGGCCAGGCGATGGTGGCGCACGCCTTTAATCCCAGCACTCGGGAGGCAGAGGCAGGCGG
>NW_004949123.1:2160432-2162632 GCF_000317375.1 Microtus ochrogaster | reverse complement strand
GGTAGACCAGGCTGGCCTCGAACTCACAGAGATCCGCCTGCCTCTGCCTCCCGAGTGCTGGGATTACAGGCGTGCGCCACCACCGCCCGGCTAGAATGCTCAGTCTTAAAACCAGGCATGACCTGTGCAAGAACCCATGGGAAGACACCTGGGGGAAACTGAGTCACCATCCTCCCACACCTCACAACTGTCATCCAGACATCCTGGGAATAAATCTTCTAGGCTCAGTCTGCTTTGCCTACCTCCTTGCAGGCCGTTAGAGCCTCTTTGTCCATGTGCACAGAAAGTTGATAGTGACTGATAGTTTACCTTCCAGCAAAAAGACATTCGACCAGTGTCGACTTGATTGGGCTAAGAAATACCGAGGGCACTGAGGATTTGCCTCCATCACTGCGTGAGCATGAGAACCTGATCAGGTTCCCAAGACCTCACACAAAAGCCAGACATGGATTTCACGTTTGGAACCTCAGTGCCAGCAGGATGGAGACAGGGAATGCCCTAAAGATGCTGTCCATCCCATCCCATCTAGCTGAATCTGGGAATTTCAGGTTCAGTGAGACACCCTGTCTCACATATGTAAGGAGGAAAGCCACTGAAGAAGACTCCCCATATATCGACCTCTGACCTACACACACACCTATATATACATCCAAACATATAAACATATACAACACACACATAATAAATAAAATGAAATAAGTAAATGTGGTGGTTTGAAAGAATGGCCCCATAGGGTCACAGAGAGTGGCACTCTTAGGAGGTGTGGTCTTGCTGAAGTGGGTGTGGCTTTGTTGGAGGAGGCGGATCACTACTGACTGGCTCTTTTGTGCCCAATTGTAACACTTGGGGCCGAGATTGAGGAGCTAACTAGCAGCTTCAGGAGAGGAGCTGCCACCACACTTGGCAGTTTTTCTCAGAAGGCAGGGTTCGGAGATGAAGAAGTAGGGCTGAGCTGGAGATTTTAATCAAACAGTATGTTAGAAGTATGAGATTTGCTTTTTCGTTTTGATTTTATAGGGGATTACAGTTAAGAGATTGCCATAAGTCTCAAAAGAGACTTTGCATATTGAATTTTTACAGGGTTGACTGAGACGGTTAGAGACTGTGGGGACTTATAAAATTGGGCTTATTGCATTTCTGCATTATAATATGGCTAGAAGCCTATGGGGGCCAGGGAGTGGAATGTGGCCGTTTGAAAGAAAATCCCCTCCAGACTCAGAGAATGGCACTAATTGGAGGTGTGGCCTTGCTGGAGTAGGTGTGGCTTTGTTGGAGGAAGTGCATCACTAGGGGGATAGGCTTTGAAGTCTCAGAGGCTCACTGTCACTTCCTGCTGCCTGCAGATCCAGGTGCAGAACTCTCAGCTACCTCTCCAACACCACGTGTGCCTGCACGCCATCATACGCCATCATACTTCCGGCCATGACAATCATGGACAGCCCTGAAGCTGTGATCCAGCCCCAGTTAAATGTTTTCCTTTATAAAACTTGCTGTGGTCTTGGTATCCCCTCACAGTAATAAAACCCTAATTAAGACAGTGAGTGAATGAAAATTTAAAAAACAAATAACTAGGAAATTAATTAGACATATTTCAGGATGTGTCTGTGAGGAAATCTCAAGTGACAATTAGATCATGCAAACTCTGGTGTAATTAATGAGTTAATGAATTAATTCCTATATACTATGATGACAGAAGTGGTAAAAAGGTAGGAAGTGGCTCCTAGTTGGAGGAAGTAGGTCCCAGGGAGCTTGTCCCTTAGGGCTCTACTCTGCCCTGACTCCTTTCTGTGTCCCTTTTCTCTGCTTTTTTGACCTACTGTGGCTGGCCTGCTACACTGTACTGTGACCTCCTCAACCGATGGTCTGATACCTCTGAAACTGTGAACTAAAATAAACCTGTAAGCAAGAACTCGGTGAAACCGCCCATCCAGACTGCTCCATGGTGGGAAGAAGGTTTATTGTAAATGCAAAACTGCAGCATGGATCGCTCTCGAGTGCAGAGAGAGACTAGCAAGAGGCATTTGGGGAAGTCCAGAGTTGCCACGGCTACCTCATAAGAGAGGGAGAATAGCAAAAAGGTGGGGAAAGCCTTGCTAGTTTTTTTTTTTTTGTTTTTTTTTTGGTTTTTCGAGACAGGGTTTCTCTGTGGTTTTGGAGCCTGTCCTGGAACTAGCTCTTGTAGACCAGGCTGGTCTCGAAC
>NW_004949123.1:2154757-2160332 GCF_000317375.1 Microtus ochrogaster | reverse complement strand
AGACAGGGTTTCTCTGTGGTTTTGGAGCCTGTCCTGGAACTAGCTCTTGTAGACCAGGCTGGTCTCGAACTCACAGAGATCCGCCAGCCTCTGCCTCCCGAGTGCTGGGATTAAAGGCATGCGCCACCATCGCCCGGCAAGCCTTGCTAGTTTTAAAGAGAACACATAGCTGCAGAGTGGGGGGAGGTGTGCAAGCCAATACACCCTGGAGCTAGCATGGGGGCTGTGATACGTGTTACTAATGGGGAGCTTTAAGTCCCATAGCCAGTGTAGGGACAGATAAGGGAAGGAGCTCTTCCTGGCAGACAGAAACCCATTTCACAGGTTCCTGGGGAATCCCAAGTGTAAGTTTTTTGCTATCCACCAGCAATGCTTCAGGTCCAGCCTGAACTGAGCCCAGATGTCATTTAGGACATGGCCAGTGGCACTGTCATTTGGGGGGTTTGGGAGATGGAACCTAACATGACCTTTCTCTCATTAGGTTGCTCCTGTCATGTATTTCGATCACACCACTTAAAAAATAGCTGACACTACCAATGACCGACAGATGTGGATGTGAGAAAGGTTATCGACCTGCTCCCAGGAAAAACAAACTTTGTTATTTCCGCCTCTTCGGAGGTTTTGTCGCGGCATCCCAGCCGACTAACTACTAGGTTATTCACAAAACTGGAGAATACTCCACCAAGTAATAAGACAACAGCCTTTGAGGTATCTTCTCTGACAACCAAAAAATACAAACAGAAAATCCTGTCTATTTTCTTTTCTCTCGTTTTAATTGAAAATAGGTTGTTTCCATACAATGTAGTCTGATCGTATCTCTGTTCCTCTACTACTCCCATATCCTCCCCACCTTCCCACCCATCCAAACCCACACCCTTTCATGCTCACCCATTAGAAAACAGACATCATCATAATAAATAATAATAATACAAAGCAAACAAACCTGAAATCTTATCTATCTTCTACTTTTCAGTATTATGAATAGCCTGGTCCCTCCTACTATTAGGTAGTAATTCACAGAATGTTACTGCCCTCCAGAGAGAGGTCTATGACATAGGCTTAATGCTAAAGTGTGATATTAAGATATCATTAAAAAATTCCCAGTGATGGATGTTTTTCCTCTACATGGTGGTAACGTTATGACTGGTTATCTGGACGTTGGAACAACCACTGAAACTACCTGTCATCCTGACATGAAAATAGAGAACAGAATTCCCGCTGTGACTGTGTCCTGTGGATCAGCTCTGAACCTGTGTTTAGTGACAAAGACTACAATTTGAAACGCATGATTCCCAATGAATCTGGAGAATTTCTGCCTGTTGTTAGACATGCAAAACTTTTCATGAAAAGTGTAGCAAAATGAATGGCTTGAAAAGTTATATTAAGGTGAGGTGACCAAACTCAGAAAGACAAACCCCACATCTGCTCTGCCTCATATGTGGCTTTAATGTACACACGTATAACTGAAAACACGTTTGCCTACAGTCTACAGTTTAGAAAGGAACAGGGGGTGACGTCAGGTGATAAGGAGGGGTGCAAGCAAAGACACACAAGTCATGAAAGAGAATATGCAGCTTTTGTTTCAACTCCTTTCCTTCTTTTGTTGTGGAAGAATTAACAAACTCGTAATTGATTGTGAAGGTGTAAAACCCTAAACAAAGCTCCAACCACACTGAAGTTCACTGAGCTACATAGAGACGGGCCAGGAAAGGGTTTGAATGGCTTCCTTAAATTAGCTATGTGATGTTTTTATTTCCCAGTAAAGTGGCTTTATCTTTTAAAAACCTGTGGTTATGCTTATTTTTAGAGACAGAGTTTCTCTGTGTAACCCTGACTATCCTGGAACTCACTTTGTAGACCTCGCTGGCCTTGAACTTAGAGATCCAACTGCCTCTGCTGGGATTGAAGGTGTAAAGTGTATACTACCATAACCACCTTTAAAAAAAAAAAACCTAAAGCCGGGCGGTGGTGGCGCACGCCTTTAATCCCAGCACTTGGGAGGCAGAGACAGGCGGATCTCTGTGAGTTCGATACCAGCCTGGTCTACAAGAGCTAGTTCCAGGACAGGAACCAAAAAGCTACGGAGAAACCCTGTCTCGAAAAAATCAAAAAAAAAAAAAAAAAACCCTAATTTTTAAAATTGTTTTATTCATTCTCTGAGAATTATCAGTGCACATGGGTGAGGCCCTGCCCTGCAACACGGTCAACCCTCTGGAGACCACGCCCCTAAAGAAAACTGCCAATAGCGCCTCAGCTAAGGGTGAGGTCTGGAGTGCCCCTCCCCACTCCAGGCTGGACTATTGACTGGCTTGATCTTGCGCAGGCGACCACAGCGGCTGGGAGTTCCTGTAGCGGTCCCGTCACGTCCCAAGACACTGTTTCAACCTGGCCTACCCAACCTCTGGCTCTTACAATCTTTCTGTCCCCTCTTTCACAGGGTTCCCTGCGATTACGTGATATAGATGTCCCATTGATAGCAGAGCGCTTCATAGACACGTTCTACACCTGTACTTGTGAGTCACCATCCACTCCAGTAAGAAACTTCTTTAACGGGGACTAAGGGCTGTGCTAGCCTTTGGGTATAGAGATATGTATTCAGAAGGCAAGTTGAAACTGTGTCCATTTATCAAAGTAGTAGTCATATGTCCTTCTCTAGGGCCCGTATCAGCGCCCCAGCAGGGGATTCTGGGCTGTATTTACAGTACCACAAATGAGTTACCCCTCCTTAGGCCTTGATCCAATCAGAAATAACCTGTTTACCCCTATAATATCACACTGTTACAGCCATATCTTGCCAGGCTGGTTATTATTGTAGCTCACAGAGATCATATTGAATACAGCTATTGATGTCTTTTCTCCACCCTCCCCTCCCCAGCACCCCGCATGAAATCACCCTTCTGTTACAGTAAAAGGCAGAAAGCTTCTAAAGCAATTCCAGGCTGATTTCTCCATGTCCTGTGATCAAGTGTGTAGTGTCTTCAGCAACAGAGTGTAGAATCGTACCATTGATAAGAGAATCAATAGAGAGAGAGAGTGTGTGTGTGTGTGTGTTGCTGGGAATCAAACTCAGAGCTTTATGCATGTTAGGCAAGCACTTGTGTTATGACAATATTCTTAGAGAGATGTAGACAAACATCTATCTACTCACCCTAGATAGGGAACCCATAGGAGACCGAAGCACAGATACCACCAAAGTCCAAAGTGGTGAACCAATGAGCTTTATAAGAGTTACTTACAAGAATATGGGGGTGAGGGGTCACTTACAGGAGCAGAAATGACTCACAGGCAGCTGCATCACCAAAGCCCACCCCAGCACGGGTGACAGCTCACAAAAGCTGGGAACCTAGAGCACACTGCACAACCCGCACCCAGCTCAACAGGGAGGGCAGAGAGTGTCCCTTCCAGGCAGCTCAGATGGTCGGTCCTCTTGCAGGCAGTTCATCTGGCCTCTGATTTTTCTAGGCAGCTCAGCTTGTCTACAAGTGTCTGTAGGTGGTCCTGACTACAACCAAAAAAAAATGCGCTTGGTAAATGAGGGGTCTAATGAACCCGGTCACTTTCAGAAACTTCCCAAACCTGTGAATTCTCCCTGTTTTAGCAGGCTTCCCCGCAGGGTTGAGCGTTTCACCTCCCCTTCAGTGATCTTGTTTCACCCGCTTTCTGACATCCTGTGGTTAAGGAGTTTCCCTCCAAGACAAAAGGTTTCACCTCCTTTCTTGTATCCTATGTGTTAAGGAAACTGCTCCACAGAGCCACAGCCTCCTGATTTTATTTACTATTCCTGACTTTCCGAGGTCATGAGTTAAAGCGTACTGTGACTGTAAACGTGAGAGCCTCGGAAAACTACAGGCTTATAGCTGCGCTCCAGGGCCACAAACACCTCCACCTTCAGCATGCATGGCTGCTTGCTATTTTAACCCCTTTGTTTGAAATGGCTCTATAAGATCTTTTCTCTGTGTAGGCATTCTTTGTAGCCTTTTGTTGTGTTGAAATCCTTGATTCTCAGATGATGAAAACTTGAGGGGTTTTCATCTCTAGTGAGGGGTTCTGTGATGGTCAGTATTGACTGTCAGGGCTGAGGAGATGACTCAGTGGTTAAGATCTCTTGCTGCTCTGGCGGATAACCCAGAGTCTGTTCCCAGCACCCACATGAAGGCTCACCATTATCTAACTCCAGTTCCAGGAGATTCAATGCCCTACTCTGGCCTCCAGTGACAGTAAACACACATGCAATACAGATACATACATGATGGCATTCAGTTATACACATAAAACAAAACCAATCTTTCTGAAAAATACTGATTCTTGTTCGGCCCACAACAATCTCAGAGCTGAAGAAGCATTAGCTAGCCAAATCCTCAGCCTGTGAGCTGAGTGGCTCAGGGCCCCGGAAGGGAGCCACCCAGTGTGTGACCAACCACGAGGACAACTCTCCATTAACTTCCAAGAAAAAAGCAAATAAAGGGTCAGGTATTCCGTGACTTTCTCAAGTGCCACCTTAAGCAGCAGAAACCCCACCCCATCTGGAGATGCGCAGTGACTTACACTTCTGCTTACTCTTTGCTCATTGCCTGGCATAAGAGTCCAGGATAAACACTTGAATCCTCAAGAAAGAGCATGCACTAGCTGCAACAAAAGCAGTTCTAAAGAGCAGGGGTTAGCAGAGAACCTAGACAACAATGAGGACCCTAAGAGAGACATACATGGATCTAATCGACATGGGAAGTAGGAAAAGACAAGATCCCTGAGTAAACTGAGAGCATGGGGACCTTGGGAAAGGGTTGAAGGGGAGGGGAGAGGCAGGGAGGAGCAGAGAAAAAAATGTAGAGCTCAAAAAAAATCAATAGAAAGAAAGAAAGAAAAGAACAGGAGTTAGAAGTAAGACACTTTGAAGATGTATACGTTAATGTAGCTGGTAACAGGCCATAAGGATACTTCTTATAATGTGGATTGTTAAAGTATCAACAACACAAGAAATATGTGTATTCTGTTGTTTCCCTTAGGAATTATGTTTTATCTATTTTAAGTGGCCTCTCCGGTTACTTCTGTATTGCTGCTATTGTAAATGTTTAATGTATCAAAAATGAAATCAGACTCTATTAAATAACTTGAAAGGATCTACTCCTAAGATTTAGGCTTGTGTCTGTGGATTTAGCCAGAATGACACAGCACATCTAATTTCTGAGAGAAAACAACATGCAGTCAAATATAGATGCATCTTAAATATATTAACTGCTCAATACACTCAAAAGGCAACGTGGTCTAATTTCAGTCATACCAATGATAATATCATTTCTCAACTAGAAGATTGGAAACATCAGCTGTGGGTTTCTTTATAAATCTATTGCCACTGCAAACCAAAAGCTAAAACTTCTGGAACAAAGAATCTTAATTTCTTCACATCATGGGATTGAGTAGATAAGACATCCCCCCCTCAGCTGTCAATTAGAAGTTTGAAGGCGTATTTAATTAATCCAGGCCAGTGGGTACAAGAAGACAATTTTAATATAAAAGCACACTCACACACCCGGAGTTCAGCGATCCACCGATCCACCGTAAAACCGGAAACAGGAAG
>NW_004949123.1:2086978-2141174 GCF_000317375.1 Microtus ochrogaster | reverse complement strand
AGTGTCCGTGTAATTATTTCGGGTAAAGCTAGCCGGAGGCGGCCGGGGTGCGGCCGGGGTAATGGGGACGCAGCCCCACCGCTCCTATTACTACAGAAGTTTATTGTGTATTGTCCAATAGTTACTTTGTATCTTTATTCTGGGCGAATTACACATTGCAGCATGAAGCTGCAAAGACAGCATGGAAACATTCTACAGGCAGCTACTCAGATGTCCCCAGCAGTTACTTCTGACATAACTGTAGAAGAGTATACCCAAAGCAGGCATTTGTGTACGCACAGTGTGTGTGCAGCGCCTGTGTACCCACAGTGTGTGCGCAACACCTGTGTACCCACAGTGTGTGCGCAGCGCCGTTTCATTTTAACACCTGAGCAGACTCACACAGCTACGGCAAGCAATATACAGAACTACTCCATATCACAAAGGTCTGTCTGGTTCTCCCTCACATTCATTCAGCCTGCCCTGTTCCCTACCAGACCACCCTCCATAACCACTGCCAACTAACCATTCTCCGGCTCTATAATTTCTTCATTGAGAGTGTTATGTGAAGTACGATTAATAAAAACTCAGAGAGAGAAATTGGATTCGACCTGAAGACCCGAAAAGCAAAGCAGCCAGCCACTGGCTCTTACCTTGACCTCAGTCCGAGAATAGCGAACCTGCCTCCAGGTATCTCAGAATGAGACTATGCGTGAGAGCTGTCGCCTCCTGTTTGATAACCCTCTTTAGTTCTGGGATTAAGGGTGTGTCACTACTGTCTGGTTTCTACGGCAAGCTAGTGTGGCTACTGGGATTAAGGAGTGTGTTATTGTTGCCTGGTCTGTATGGCTGACCAGTGGGGCTGTTTTACTCTCAGACCTTCAGACAAGATTTAATTATTAAAATAAAAATTGAAATGCCACTATAGTTATGGAAATGGAATCATATAAGAAATAACATTTAGGGCTGGAGAGATGGCTCAGAGGTTAAGAGCACTGGCTGCTCTTCCAGAGGTTCTGAGTTCAATTCCCAGCAACCACATGGTGGCTCACAACCATCTGTACTGAGATCTGGCGCCCTGCTCTGGCGTGCGGGCATACATCGAGGCAGAATGTTGTATACATAATAAATAAATAAATAAATAAATAAATAAATAAATAAATAAATATTAAAAAAATAACATTTAATAATCTAGTTTGGGGCTACTATAAATAAAATTATTGTAAATAGGTTTTTATTGTATTTTATGTGTATGGCTGTTTTGCCTACATGTATGTATGTGTTGAAATAAGAGCGGCGGAGCTGCGTCCCCAGCACCCGGCCGCCTGCACGGCTAGCTTTATACCCGAAATAATTACACGGAAACTGTATTTTTTTAATCACTGCCTGGCCCCAATAGTTCCAGCCTCTTATTGGCTAGCTCTTACATATTAATCTAACCCATTTTTATTATTTTGTGTAGTCCACAAGCTGGCTTACCAGGAATGATCTTAACCTGCATCTGTCTGGCGTGGGAGAACCATGGCGACTCACTGACTCAGCTTTTTTTTCCCAGCACCCTGTTCTGTTTTCTCCACCTACCTAAGGGTTGGCCTATAAAATGGGCCTAGGCAGTTTCTTTATTAATAAGAAATCATTCCCACATCATGTATGCATACCACATGCATGCAGGGCCTGAGGAGACCAGAAAGGTGTGCTGATTCCCCTGGAACTAGAGTTCTGGTGGTTGTGAGCTGCTGTGTGGGTGCTGGGGTCCACTTGCAGTGCTCTGAACCACTGACCCCTCTCTCTAGCCCCATAAACATGTTTTTATTTGTATGAGTTTTCATCTGGATAAAGACCTAGAAGTTTGACTGACAGGTCTGATGGTAAAGAAATGTTCAACTTAGAAAAAAAAACCAAAAACCTAAAGGTAACAACTTAAACTATTTGCTAAAGTGATTTACCATTTTATATTTTTATTAATAACAGTGTAGGGAAAAATAGCTTTCTTTGTTTTCCTTCTTTCTTTATTTTTGAGACATGGTCTTACTATGCAGCCTTGGCAGACCTGGAATACCCTATGCATACCAAGCTGGCCTTGTACAACCATGCTCTGGTTTCTTTGCCTTCTAATAAGCAAATAGTATAGCCACTTTTAAAAAATTAATCTTAGATATTATTTATTTTTAATATTTAAGTTACACAGAGAAACCCTGTCTCGAAAAATGAAACAAAGAAATAGAATAGAAGAAAAAACCCTGTTGACAGAGAGGAAGTCTAGGACATTCCTCAACCACTCATTCCATTGGAGCTCACGAAAATAGGCCAGAACAACTGGCTTAGAGTTAAGGTAAGGTGTCTTAGGGTATCCCATGCTTATTAATATACTGAATGTGCACCCCAAATAAGATACTAAGAAGAGGAGCCAGAGAGATTGTTCAGTGGTTAAGAGCACCTACTACTCTTCCAGAGGACCTGGGTTCAATACCCAACACCCACATGGCAGTTCACAACTGTCTGTTGAAGTGAGATTAATTAGTCTTAACCATAAAAACCAGAGACAGATATCGAGGATGAAAGCTGAAAGATCAGAGAAGCAGAGCAGCCGCCATCAGAAACTTCTTACCTCTAAGACCCCTTAGACAGAAGGGGAGAAATCCTGTCTCTATGAATCCTCTGACTGAATAGACCCTAGGTCCTGTTTCACCTCCCAAGTATTGGGATCATAAGCATGATCCTCCCAAATGCAGAGATTAAAGGTGTGCACCACCACTGCCTGGCCTCTATAGTTAACTAGTGGCTAGTTCCACCTTCTGACATCCAGGCAAGCTTTATTTGTCAGAACACAAACAAAACATCATACAACAGTCTGTAACTCCAGTTCCAGAGGATCTGACACACTCACATAGGCACACTTGCAGGCAAAACATCAATGCACACACACACACACACACACAAGATACTAAGACAAATGGATGGGTAATACACACAAGAAAACCTACACTCTGCAAATGTGAAGAAATGAGATAGAAAAGCCCCCATCTTTTGTATAACATTTGGCATATGAGTTTCTAACTTTTCCCTTGATCTGGCACACTTAGTTTTAGATTTAGGTTTGCTTGTTTGTTTTGTTTTGTTTTAGTTGCTTTGATAAATACCCCGACAAAAACAGTTTAAGGAAGGTGGCTTTACAATCCACCGCTGAGAGAAGGTCACCATGGCAACAGCTTAAGGGAATCTTATCCTTGGTCAGGAAACAGAGAACAATGATTGCTAGTGTTCACCTAGCTTCCTTTTAGGTAATCAGGAGTGGGTGGGTCTTTCCATCTCAGTTAACCTAGTCAAGTGGGGGCACGGACATAACCAGAGAGCTTCCTCTCCCAGATACTTCTTTTTTTTTTTTTTAATTTATTATGTATACAATATTCTGTCTGCTGGCCAGAAGAGGGCACTAGACCTCATTGCAGATGGTTGTGAGCCACCATGTGGTTGCTGGGAATTGAACTCAGGACCTTTGGAAGAGCAGGCAATGCCCTTAACCGCTGAGCCATCTCTCCAGCCCTCTCCCAGATACTTCTAGATCTCAAACTGACCACTGAGATTAACCAGCACAGAAGTGTGTTGTTTTTTAATTCTCTCGCCTTGCTTGCTCCTATCTTTCACATCTGTGTTCCATTCCTTGTTCTGGGGTACAAGAACCTATAACACTCCCAGAGGTTCCCAGTGAGCCCTGATATACCTCAGTTCTGCACTTGTGGCAACAATGTGTTACTGTGAAGAGACACCAAAATCAACCCATGGAAAAGCTACAGGGCACAATGTCTGTAGTAAGCCGACACAAGCTTCTGTGAATTGAAGTCCCCCGGAACTTCACACACTCCTTTTAAAGCTACTGTAGCCTGACAGACTGGTTAGATACTGGTTAGATGAGGTAATAGCAGGGGATTAGAATATTATGGATGATTAATCAAAACAAGTTAGGATGCCTTTAATCCCCTGTGACAGCCATTTTTACCCAGCACAGTATCTGGCCTAACATCCTATATCCTTTTGACTTTTAGATAAAATTCTCAGAACATATTGCTAAGCTTGACACAGCTGGTCTCTACCGACCCCAAAGCAGGTGAGATCTAAAACCTAATCGTGACGTAAAAGCAGACAGTTCCCTGCATTGTTGTGACCTATCTGCTAGATATCCCAGCCACTGTACTTGGTAAGTGCATTCATTTCTGATTTTCTCTTGTTCTGTGACGAATAAAAACATTACCACATGTGACCACTTTCATTGTGGAACGCGTCACCCAAGGCTACCTGAATCTGTGTCTCCGGACCACGGTCACTTTTGTTTGGCTCTGATAAACTCCCACTTACTTCCTCTGAAGTTTTGCCCTGACACTCATTAGCATCCTTGCTCATGGAGTCACACAGGATGTGATCAGCCCCTCCAGCAGTCAGCCACGACAGCCCCTGGGAAACACTGCCAACTAAGGAAGCTCATTAGAAACTCGGGGCCCAGGTGTTTAAATTGAGGTCTCATCACATAAACACCTATTATTGGCATGTACCCAAATCCTCAATTACTATAAGGAAAGCTTATATTTATCATAAAATATGTGATCTATATAATTAGTTTACATAGGAAAAAAAAGTTATTTGACAAAGAATTTATTTGTCTTTGTCCCAAGTTCCTGGGAAATAGCCTCTAAATCTTTGGAAATTCCTGAGTGTGGGAGCATCTTTGTTAGTCACCGTGGGCCCAGTAGTTTATACTAACGAGGTGATTCATGAGTTGCTCCTCAGATAACTGAAGGTAATGAGATGATTCATGCTGGGGGCAGGCCGCGCCAGAAAGCCTCTGATTAGAGGGCAGAAGCTTTGGACCTTGAGATACCAGCCGTCTTAGAAGACAGTGTCCAGAGTCAAGAGTGAGCGACACCAGAAACAGACAAACATGCTCGTGACTTTCCACAGTGTCAGAATATATTAGGTAGCAAATTTACGAGGTCTGATGCTTTCAAAGGCGGCAGTTTGCTGTATTCGCTATTTCCTTGGGCTGGAGACACAGTTCAGGGATTGAGGCATTTGCTATTCTTGCAGAGGACCTGTGTTTGGTTCCCAGAACCCACAACTGACTATAACTACAGTTCTAGAGGATTCAGCACCATCCCCTGGCTTCCCTACACACCGGGCACACACATAGCACACATACACACAGGTGTTTTCACACATACACACAAAGAAAGAATAAATAGACATTAAAAAATAAACTCACTTTCTGTGATAAAGCTGGTCAAGGTCAACAAGGTCAACCTCACTTACTTAACCTCAAGCTTGTAAATTACATATCACACAGTAAATAGATCTGTATATCCATATTCACACACACCACACACATTAGAGAATAACTTCAGTGAGTTTGAAAGGCAAGAAGTCTCAAAGTCTGAGAGGCCAAAATCAAAAACTAATAGAGAGATAAGACTTTTTATTGACAAGAGACCGCTAACCTGAAAGTCTTCCTGGAGAAGCCCCTGTGGCTTGGCTGTAAGGCAGGCTGCAAGGTCAGAGCTGAACTGCGGAGTTAGGTGCGCTCCAGAGGTGAAAGGGCGGGACCAGGGCAGACAGATGACAGCAGGTACAGATGGGCAGACAGAAGGACAAGCAGACAGCAATTTGGATAGACGGCATCAGCTGCAGGAACCAGGCTCAGCAGAAGCCCTGAGGACAGTCAGGAGTTCTCTGCCTGTCATTCCTTCGATGCAGAAACTGGATAGTCAGATGACAGATTGGTTGGGCCCATCATAGCCGTAGAAATGCTAGGTGCCTACCTTTGGGGGGTGGGGGATATCCAGGGGAAGAAGTTACACCCGTTCTCCAGGCTAGTAGGCCCAATGAGTGGGGAAAAAAAGAAATAAAAAGGAAAGAAAAGGAACATGATTAGGTATAGTGGAGGAGAAAGTGTCCTATAGACTTGTGGGAGAGCATGGCCAGCTGCAGACTTCTGAGAGACCAGAGTAGGCCTGAGCTGTGCCCTGTGAGGAGGGGGGAGGGGAGGAAGAGGGGGAGAGGGGATCCAGGTGTAGCAGCCAGGAAGCCCAAAGCTACAAAAAGAGTGGGAAACCAAAATGGCTGAGTTAGATAAGGAAGGGCAGCCAGAGGCACAGGCAGGCAGATCTCTGTGAGTTCGAGACCAGCCTGGTCTACAAGAGCTAGTTCCAGAACAGACTCCAAAGCTACAGAGAAACCCTGTCTTGAAAAAATAAATAAATAAAATAAAATAAAAACAAATAAATAGTCACCTCAGCTACTTGTCCCAGGTTGAAACTTAACACCCAGTATATTCCTGGACTTATTATTCCTGATATAATTTTAATATGTCCATGTTCCCTTAGAATCTCAATTCACCCCCAATGAATTTGTAGGGTAGAGAGCCCTTACTACTCCAAAGAGTAAATTATCTATTATCTATGCCATGTGAGTGGTGCCATCCATATGTCAGGTTCAGAGTTATCTTCCACCCTTAAAGCAGAGTCAAATGTTGCTTATAAAATGCAGTCATTCAAAGGGGGCACAGGCTGAAAACCAACTGCTTTATGCAATGTGGAGTAACTTCTTGCCTGTAATCCCAGCACTCGGGAAGCAGAGTCAAGAAACTTGCTACAAATTCAAGACCAGTTAGGTCTCTACAACAAGGTCAGGCCAGCCAGAGAAGCCCAGCAAGGCCTCGTTTCAAACAAACATGATTTTTAAAATTCAAAAAGAAAAAAAGACCCAAAAAAATAAATAAAAAAGAAAAAAAGAGAAGGAAACAAAGAAAGGGGGGAAGAAGGAAAGGAGGGAGGAAGGGAGGGAAGGAGGGAGGGAGGGAGGGAGGGAGGGAAAGAGAATCTGCTGCCAGGGGCTCAGGTGAGCTTTCCTGGAAGATAATTACATGGATGTTCTGGAAGGGAGGGTGTAATCAGGGATTACTGATCATATGGAAGTTTTGCATTGAAAACACTCCCAGGCTTTGTCCTTTCTCCATTTGGCTGGTCCCAATTTGCACACTGTGTCCATCTGTAAGTATTGTGTCATGAGTCATTACAGCAAATTGATACACATCAGGGAATTCTGGGAATGCCAAGTTTATAACCACTTGCTCATAAAAGAAAATTGTTATTTGATCTGGAGGAATTCTTGATTTCAGCAAGCACTCTACCCCTGAGCTACGCTCCCACCCCCAGGTAGTTCTATAACCTGAGGACTCCAGATAGTGTAGCGATTCTCAACTCGTGAAGGATTTTACCCTAGTACCATCGAGCCTGAGCTAAAATAAGGTCGCTAGCGTCAAAACTGCACTCCAGACGCCATTCGTACTTAGGGGTGATAGGAGTGACAGTAGTGACCAGGGTAGAGACACTGCTGCATTCTGTGCCCCCCCACACCCTCACCCCACTGCCCTCAATAGGAATCTCCATTCAAGCCGTAGTGGGATTCATGGCTTCAGGCAGAAAAGAATTGCAGGGCCGGGAGGTGGTGGCGCATGCCTTTAATCCCAGCACTGGGGAGGCAGAGGCGGGTAGATCTCTGGGAGTTCGAGGCCAGCCTGGTCTACAAGAGCTAGTTCTGGGACAGGCTCCAAAGCTACAGAGAAACCCTGTCTCAAAAAACCAAAAAAAAAAAAAAAAAAAAAAAAAAGAAAAGAAAAGGAAAGAAAAGAATTGCAGGGCAAGCCAGTATGAAGCACAATTGGAGATTTATTAAAAGACATTTTTAATATTGCTCTTCAGCACAGGGGTTAATAGAAAGAGACTCTCAGAGGGACATACCCAAATGTGGTGATGGGTTTTTTAAGGGAGAGTTATGCTTAGATATCTTTACGATGGGACCGTAAAGAATTTTGATGACTTTCAACTCACAGTTCTAAAGGTTGCTAAGAAACAAGCATAAGAAACTCATGGCTTAAAGTCTATGGATGACAACAGGGTCAAAAGGTTAAAGCATCTGGTCTTCTAAACAATGCTGTGAATTTATTATGAGGGCGAGTGCAGAAAGTTCCAGGTTCCATGTGGGAAGTACAGTTGATCTATTGTCTTCACCATCTTTGACTGGTGGGGGTGGGGGGCCTTGAGGAAAACATACCCAGTAGGCAATTTAGGTTTTAGCAATAGATTCCTCCCATTTCTAGGAGAAAAGGCAAGCCAGATCCAGAGAGGAAGGGCCCCTTTTCTTTCTTTTGCTTTTCTTCCCATGTCCCCAGTTTCACAGCTTTCTATCCTGCCTCAAAAACTCTCTCCTAAGACAGGCAGTGGTGGCGCACGCCTTTAATCCCAGAACTCAGGAGGCAGAGACAGGCGGGTCTTTGTGACTTCGAGGTCAGCCTGGTCTACAAGAGCTAGTTCCAGGACAGGCTCCAAAGCTACAGAGAAACCCTGTCTCAAAAAACCAACCAACAAACAAACAAACAAGCAAACAAAAAACCTCTCTCCTACTCTGGAATTCCAATACTTGCTAAGGGACAATTTGGCAAGCCAGGAGGACAGTTTAGGTCTACCATGTTAGCCCTCTTCTGCACAAGGAGTTTGGGTTTTGTATTTTGTTTGTGGTACTGGGAATTGAACCTAGGGCCTCACCAGCGCTCAGCAGAGGCTTGACCACTGAGTCTAGTCTTAGCCCACAAGTAGATCCTTGAAAATGTAAGGAAGAGGAGAACATTTGAGGTGAGGATTTATATCAGAAGAAGTCCTCTGCTAAGAAGATTCGAGGCCAGGTCATTTGGGAACTAAAATGGCATGAAAGACCTGTCTCCCATGAGTCTGTGGTCTTCATTTGGGGCCGGGCACTGTGCATATATTCCTTCTGTTGTTGTCAGGCAGAATATAATGAAATGACTTCTCACCTCTTACCCCAGGTTATGTCCAGTTAATTTATCTTAGCCAAAGAAGCCACTCCTCCATTCCTGAGGACGTGTTTATATCCAAATTTGGGTAACTATGACGCAAGCTGCTGTGTTACAGGTGAGTCTGGGGGAATTCCTCCTACTGCAAAACGCAAGTCAGGAAAGGGCAAAATGGGAAGCAGAGGAAATACTCAGGTTGCCAGTGACTGCAGTAATAACCTGTGATTAGAAGCTCAAAAGTGCAAAATTAGAGATGAGTTGTAGATAGAAGTTGAGCATACAAAGCTAGTTATACTTCTATACATTGACAATGAACAATTTGAAAACAAATTCTACTTACAGTGGCATCAGAAAGGATAAACTTCTCAAGAATACATTTACCAATGAAGCAAAAGACTAATTTATTTATTTGTTTATTTATTTATTTTTTGTTTTTTTTTTTGAGACAGGGTTTCTCTGTGGCTTTGGAGCCTGTCCTGGAACTAGCTCTGTAGACCAGGCTGGTCTCGAACTCACAGAGATCCGCCTGCCTTTGCCTCCCAAGTGCTGGGATTAAAGGCCTGCGCCACCACCGCCCGGCTTGCGCCACCACCGCCTGGCTGACTAATTTATTTATTAGCATCTTTTAATGTGTTTTGGATATTTTAAAAACTAAATTTATTATTTATTAAGTCAAAAAAAAGAAGCTCAAAAGTAGGGAGGCACCTTACTTAACACTGTCACTTAACAAAGCAATAGTGTTTGCTTCTCCACTGGAACCCATGACCTCCCTGGTCACAGATTTTTGTCTAAGTCCCCAGTAGCATCTGTGAATTTCCCCCTGGTAAAGTGGGCCTGAAGTCCAATCAAAAGGTTGGTTTCATCAATAACCACTCACCCCACTACTGCAAAACGGGCTGGCACATCTGGCCGGCAATTTCCACCATGAAGCACCCAGCATCCACAGCTACATACTTGAGTACGGGCTTTCCCTTTCTGTTTCAAAGGCCAAACTCCAGGAGCATCTTCTGTGGCCACTACTTCATTCTTTTCTCTTCCCTGACCTTTTTCATAGAGTCCAGGGTTTACGGTTCCTGGAAGGGCTCTTTGATATAGATATGATTTGGGTTTTCTTTACCCTTCGTCTCCCAGCTGTGAGAAGTGGCAGGCAGATGCCACCATTGCCCCTTCTTTTATCCAATCTACCTATTAAATAGGAGGCCAACAAAGGAAGTCTGCATGACTCTTTTGGGGAATGAGGGGTTGAGACAGGGTTTCTCTGTGTAACAATCCTGGCTGTCTGGAACTCTCTCTGTAGACCAGGCTGGCCTCAAACTCACTGAGATCCTCCTGCCTCTGCCTCCCAAGTGCTGGAACTAATGGTGTGTGCCACCACCTCCTGACAAAGATTTATTTATTTTTATGTATGTGAGTACTCTATCTGCATATATGCCTTTATGGCAGAAGAGGGCATCAGACCCCAATAGGGAATTGAACTCAGGACCTCTGGAAGAGCAGCCAGTGCTCTTAACCACTGAGCCATCTCTCTAGACCCCCAGACTCTTTCTTGTTGTTGCAATAGCTCTCTTATCCCTGCAATCTCCCTCTGCGCCACCGCCTGGACTTGAGATACATCTTTCTTATCACCCACTGCAGCAGCCAGCCTGCCCCAGCTGCTGCCTGCTGATACCGTGACCACCCCTGTCACCACTCCCGGTGTCTGTAATGTCTGCTCTGGACCTTCAGCCATTCTCAAAACAGCTCCGTACTCCCTTGGTTAACTCTACCCACCAAGCAGGCCTGTCACCCAATACCACACAGAGGACCATGATTCCCAACAGACATCCCCTCACCTTAGTGACATACCTCCTACCTTCTGCATTTCCCAGGTCTCTGCCAACACTGGCAAAAGCACACTGAGCCATTTAGCCTTCAGGAGTCGTAGTAAAGACAGCTGTTTGGAATAGGCAGGAATCTGAACAGCCAGCCCTTTAAGCTGGGGAGGAATGTGGCAAAAACTTTACAGGCCCTTGCCTGGTTCTCAGGCAGCCTTGTTAATTGGTTAATTAGAAGTAACAAGCAAACCATTTAGGAGTGTAGCAGTTCACTGTCTCTCTGTTAGACCCTGAGTAAAACAGCAGCAGGATATTTGAGAGTTTGAGTTACAAGTTTTATCCTCCAATATAAAGGTTTTTCATGCCTGATTTATTAGTATCGGCTCTTGAACTGTTAATCTGAACAACTGCCTGCTGCACTATAGATGTTGTTTGACTTTTAGTAAGAGAGAAAATTCCATAGAGAACTTTTAAGGAGGGGTAGGAAAGTCCTTCTTTACTCACCGTCAATGAGAAGCCGGCACCTCAGGTTCTGCAGCAACCTTGGTAAGATCCTGCCATAGACTGTCGATTAGGGAGACCCCAAAATATGTTCTTCCAGGAAAAGCTGTTTCTGCTAGGGCAGTTTCTGACAAGAGCTACCCCTTTCCCAGGTAGTCTTGAAAATCACTGTTTCTGATTCCCTGTATTCGAGTGCCTTGAGTACCAGCCTCAGTACCCCCTCGGGGCTCAGAATAGGACGTGTATAGCAAGCGAGGATCTGAGGGTAAAAATTTAACTCAAGTATGCTACCTCCGCAAGTTCTTTATTTTTCATGCGAGGGGAAAAAGTAAGTGAAGGGGGCGCAGAGAGGAAGAGTAAGGAGAAGAAAGGAGGAGAGTAGGGGAAGAAGTTGATGAATAGCAAGAAGAAGAATAAAGAGAAAAATAAGGGGTGAGCTCCACTAGCTTTCTAGTTTTAACAGACATAGTTGTAATATCATAGACAATACAGACATATCATAGACAATATAATATGCATATCAAAATTACTAAAGGGCAGGTAAACCTGACAAAGCCGTACTCCAGAACAAGTAACCCGACCCAGGAAAGAGCCAGCATTCAAGGGGAAATATCTGACATTCCAAACCATTAGATAAAGTTACTAAACATCCCCGAATCCTGGATTCACCCATTCTCCTCACCCAATCTCTTTTGTGAAATCAGCTTTGGGGATGCCCAGATTTTTTGTTAGTAAAGAGGGGCATGCTTCCTTCCTGCTCAGTGCCTGTCTTCTATAGAAATTTCTATGTGGTCTGTTAGCAAGTAATTTTGTAGGATTAACTGTGTAAATTTGACTGTTAGAACAAAGAGTGAATATTATTGCTCTAAGGCCTCACGGTGCTGGGGAATGGAAAGGTCATTCTGTTGCCCGTGCAGAAGTCACACTGCTGAGGTGTTTTGGGAATGAATCCCATTTCGAAGGAAGACTCATGGCTTCACAAGGTTTTTACAGATATGGCAGTAACTTTTCCAAAAGACGAGTGTTCCCACAGCTCTGCAAAACGGGCGCCCCATAAGTTGTGGGTCTGCCTTTATGAGTCTTTCAGCTGTACGTTTACGGTATAGTCTTGTGGGCTCGAACACTAAGTCACCAGAGAGTGGAACTCTTTGATGGGACTAGAAGGATTAGGAGGCGTGGACTTGTTGGAGGAACTGTGTCCCTGGAGGTGGACTTTGAGGTTTCGAAAGTCCATTCTAGGCCCAGTGCGCGCTCTCTCTCTCTCCAAGGATAAGAATGTAGTTCCTCCCTACTGTTCCAGCCCCTTGCGCCCCACCATTCTCCCTGCCATGATGACAATGGACTAAGCTCTGAAACTGTAAACAAGGCCCAATTAAATCCTTTCTTTTAAAGAGTTGTTCGGTCATGTTGTCTCTTCACTGCAATAGAGCAGTGACCAAGACAGAGATTAGTGCCAAGATCAAGATATTGCTGTGATGATAGGCTTAACGATCTGCTTATTGGCAAACGTGGATATCGGAGTAGCAGAGCAGTTGAAAGCATTAAGTGAAGCTTAGTGGGCCATATAGTAGGAGCTGGGAAGACAGGGCTGTTGAGAGCAATGTAAATTTTTTCTTTTCTTTTAGTTTTAAAACAATTTTCTCTCATTTTACATACTATCCCAGTTCCCCCTACCTCCTCTCCTCCTGCTCTCCCTATCCTCCCCCCACCTCACCCACCATTCACTCCTCAGAGAGGCTAAGGCTTCCCTTAAGGGGAGTCAACAAAGTCTGACACATCATTCTAAGGCAGGACCAAGGCCCTCCCCCATATATCTAGGCTGAGCAGGGTATTCCTCCAAAGATAAGGGACTTAAAAAATCCTGTCGAAAGAGAGAGAGAGAGAGAGAGAGAGAGAGAGAGAGAGAGAGAGAGGAAAAAGAAAAAAGAAAGTTCAAATATCCAGATGAACCTCACAAACTTATATGGACTGTATTCATAAAACTAGTTTATTTATTTAGACAAGGTCTTACTATGTAGACCAGGCTAGTCTAGATTTCACAGAGATCTGCCTGCTCTGCCTGAGTGCTGGGCTCAGGGGTGTGTCACTCCCCAGTTTTTCCTTTTATTTTTGAGATGGGATCTTGTACATTGCCCAGGGTGATTTTGAACCATGGAGTCAAGTGACCCACTTGGGACTACAATGCCATCATGTCCAGCTCGAGGGACTGTGAAAGAACAGTAGTGCTGTCTTCAGGTTTGTCACTATGTGGAGTTAGCTAGCCTGGAACTCATTATATCTACTGCGCTGACAATGAACTCACAGAGATCTATCTGCCTCTGCCTCCCAAGTGCTGGCTTTTAAAGGTGTGTGCACTCAATGCCTGGCACATTCAAGTAACACTGTACAATCTGAGCAGGTTGCATTATGTATTTAGGAATATAAATGTGTTAGTGTGTGTGGGGGGAATTAATGAAAAAAAGAGGGCATGAATTTGAAAGAGAGCAAGGAGGGGAACATGGTGGGGTTGGAGGGAGGAAAGGGCAGGAGGAAATGATGCAATTATATTATGATGTCAAAAAGTAGATTTTTTTTTTTTGGTTTTTCGAGACAGGGTTTCTCTGTAGCTTTTGTAAACCAGGTTGGTCTCGAACTCACAGAGATCCGTCTGCCTCTGCCTCCCAAGTGCTGGGATTACAGGCATGCACCACCACTGCCCAGCTGAAGAAAAATTTATCTCAAGGATAGTATTGCGTACCCTGTATTTTTATAGTACACCACCTTGAGATGTTTCCTCTGAATCACTGATTCCATTTAAGTTACTGCTTCCTCAGATCCTGGACATGAACCTGCTGAATCCACATGGTTCCTTTCCTTCATGACACTCCTTCGGCATCAGCACCTAGTGCCAACATCTTGGTTCTCTCTCTGTTGTTCCCACCTGAATTCCAGGAGGATATGGAAATATTATCCATTTGCAGGGAGGTCACTAGCATGTGAGTCAGTATATGTTATGGCCCTGTAGGGATCCTCTGCCAACAGCACTCTTAGAGACTTGCACTTAAAAGGGGTCATGGCTACACAGAGGCCAACCTGAGAAGGTGCTCCTCCTCGGGACTGCTCAATCCCTGGCTTTGACTTAAAGCTGAAACAATTGTTAGCCAGAGGGCAAGAAGGATGTGGAGCCCATCAGGTAAGTTCCCTGGCCCCCAGTATGATAATCACCTGTGTGGCCTGTGTCTGTTAGTACCCACAGACCTGCTGTAAAATATTGTGGCAGTTACTCCCCCCCCATGTAATTCTCCAAATAGTTGAGCTCTAACCCCACACTATTCTTTCTTTCTTTCTAACAGCTTAAAATAAATCTGCTATCCACAAATTCATGACCCATCTGCTGAGCAGATCACTCCATCTGTAGTTTTGGCCGGGCTACCTGATCGGAAGCCTTGCAAAAATGTTTCTGGCCAAACACTGTGTTGATTCAGAATTTAAATTCCCCACTGGGCATGGAAGCTCTCATTTGTAACCCTAGCATTCAGATCTCTTCAGACAGGGAATTTGAGGTCAGTGTGGGTGACTAGCATAGGTAAAGTCTGTCTGGAAACAAACAAATAAAATCCATAATCCTTATGAGAATTAAAGTTATCTTAGAAAAAAATAGTAAGAGTCAGGGTTGATGGCACATGCCTCTGAAGGCAGGGGCAGGTGGATTTCTGTGAGTTCTAGGCCAGCAAGGGGTACACAGAGAAACTTTATCTCAAAAATAAATAATTAAAAAATAAAAAAAGTATGATGGGCATGATGGCAGATGCCTTTGATCCCAACGTTCAAGAGGCAGAGACAAGATGGTCTGTCTCTGAGTTCAAGAGCCTGGTCTACAGGGCAAGTTTGGAGCCCTGCCCACCACAAAATAAGACCACAAAAAATAAAAATATAAAGGCTTTATTTAGAATAATAAAATGTTAGATGTCATTTAGAAAAAAAGTATCAGGGGACACTGCCTGCAAATCTTCTTAGCCTGCTTCCTCTGAGTTCTAACCTTAAAAGCAACACAGCTTTTTACATCTCTTTCCAGGCACCAGCCAAGGCCTAAGCATGGTTTTCTTGACACTGTGTACTTTTCCCTGTTTCTCTGAAGACTCTGCTTATCCCATTTCCCTCCGCCTCCCCCACACTCCCTTTGTCCAGTTGCTTGCTGATCTGTGTCTAACACTAAAGGCAGGACTTTTTCTCCTCTGTCTCCCCCGCCCTCCCGGCAGCTGCTGGGATTTGCAGTTTGCCTTCCCCATTGTTTCTTTCTCTAACTCTAATAAAAAATGGTTCTCAAATGTCACGAGCGCGCGCACACACACACACAGAAAGGGGAAAAAAATGAGAGAAAGGGAGGGAAGGAAGGTGAGGAGAAAGGAAAAAGTAAACTAGCCAGGCACTCAGAAGGTTGAGGTAGGACGATCAGAAGTTTCACAGCAATTTTGAGAGCAACCTGCCCCACCCCAAACCAAAAAAGAAAGAGACAGAGAAAAACATAATGGATTAATTACAAAAAGCAAAAAACAAAAGCTTAATTATTTCCTATCACCATTCCTTATCATGTGTCTTACTTAGGGTTTCTAGTGCTGTGAAGAGACACCTTTACCACAACTTTTTTTTTAATTATTTATTTATTTATTATGTATACAATATTCTGTCTATATGTATGCCTGCAGGCCAGAAGAGGGCACCAGACCCCATTATAGATGGTTGTGAGCCACCATGTGGTTGCTGGGAATTGAACTCAGGACCTTTGGAAGAGCAGGCAATGCTCTTAACCTCTGAGCCATCTCTCCAGCCCCTTTACCACAACTTTTATAAAAGAAAACATTTAATTGGGTGGCTTGCTCACTTCAGGGGTTTAGTCCAGCATCCTCGTGGCAGGAAGCAAGGCAGACATAGTGCTATAGATGAAGCTGGGAACTGAGAAGGAGGTACATTTCTACCCATGAGCAACAGGAAGTGATCTGAGGCTCTGGGCAGGCTTGAGCACTGTGAGACCTCAAAGCCCACCCCCATAGTGACGTACTTCCTTTAACGAGGTCATACCTATTCCAGCAAAGCCACACCTCCTAACAGTGCCACTCCCTATGAGCTTACAGGAGCCAATTACATTCAAACAACCACACATAAATATCAAATTAGTATATCTTTGGATTGTATTGTGTTAGAGAATAATTGCGAACTTCTGATCCTCCAGTGTCCACATGCTAAATTCTGTGCTTATATAATGTTAATATTGCATTCTCCCAACTGAGCTACATACATCCCCATTGTCTGTATATCTATTTTATTTACATATAAATTCAGGACACATCAAAATTTCTGAGGGAGAAAAGTAGTGGTGAGGGGGAAGGTTCCAAACCTTGCCATAAGAAGTTCATGAGACTGTTGAAATTAAGAGCGGCGGGGCTGCGTCCCCCTGCGTCCCCAGCACCCTGCCGCCCGCATGGCTAGCTTAGCTTATGACCCGAAATAATTACACGGAAACTGTATTCTTTTAATCACTGCCTGACCCATTAGTTTCAGCCTCTTATTGGCTAGCTCTTACATATTGATCTAACCCATTTCTATTATTCTGTATGGCCCACAAGCTGGCTTACCAGGAATGATCTTAACCTGCATCTGTCTGGAGTGCGAGAACCATGGCGACTCACTGACTCAGCTTCTTTCTCCCAGCATCCTGTTCTGTTTTCTCCGCCTACCTAAGGGTTGGCCTATGAAATGGGCCTAGGCAGTTTCTTTAT
Organism: Microtus ochrogaster; assembly: GCF_000317375.1. Taxonomy (NCBI): domain Eukaryota; kingdom Metazoa; phylum Chordata; class Mammalia; order Rodentia; family Cricetidae; genus Microtus; species Microtus ochrogaster. The sequence continues at coordinate 2,124,267 of NW_004949123.1, read as the reverse complement.
TAATAAGAAATCATTCCCACATCAATGAGACCGTTTTTCCCGCCCCTAGGCACAGCCTCCACTCTTCCATCCCTCCCTCCTTGCTGCTGCTCGCTGGTCTGGAGCGTCTTGCTCTGCCGGAGATGGCATGCACTCCATGAGGGCTCTGCAAAACGCTCTCACTCTCAAGAAGGCTGGGGTCACCAGAGCCCGGGGCCCACTCCTGGGCGGGGTCGTCCGGGACAACCACAATGAGGCCACAGCACAGGGCAAGGGGACCCTGTACAGCCACCAGCCTGCTGCAGCACAGGGATCATGATGCATCAAACAGCAGCATGCTTCCTCAACTTGGTGACCTGCTCTTCTACACCATTGCTGAGTGACAAGGAAAGATCCCCATCCACAAGTTCTCTACTGCCCTGAAAGCCACTGGAGTGCAGACATCAGCCCCACGGCTCCAGGGCTGCATGAGCAAGATGCAGTGCATGGTCCAAGAGCCCAGCAGTGGTGGCCTTTTAGACGGAGATCTCCTCCAAAAGTGTGTAAGCCCCAGCACTGTGCTCCTGACTCGGGCATTCCGAAAGAAGTTCCTCATTCCCGACTTTAAGGAGTTCACCGGCCAAAGAGCTCACTGAAGGCAAAGCTGCAAAACAGAAGCCTATATCCCTCACCTGGCCAAGTCAAACACAGACCTTTGGGGGTATTTCCTTGGGCACCGAAGATGGCCAGCAGCACTCTGGGCTACACGAAGATCCCTTTCTGCCTGCAGTTCTCTGTCAAATCCCTCACTTATGACATCTCTGTGAGCACTATAGGCATTGACTATAAGCACAAGTTTGTGGGCAAGGAACCCAGGGGTCTGCACTATAACCAACTCTCCTCAATGAGGAAAGAATCCCCCATAACTCCACTGCCAAAGCTGGTGCCATTGTCATCAGCTCCTTGACCAAGATGGACTTTAACAAAGCAGAGAAGTTTGATTTCTTACTGCAGTATCTGAACAAGATGGCTGGGAAGGAATTCACTGGGTTCGGCAATGCCATAGTCCAGTCAGAGAAGGAAACTGGGGATCGGAATTACACCATCGCTATTACCTCAAGGAAAAGAAGTGCTTCCCCAGGGGAATGGACATGATGGCTGCCCTTGATCTCTCTTTCCAGGTGTGCCCGGTCAAGGTTACCTGTGAATCAGGCAGTGTAGCGGCAGCCACCCTAGCAGCGGTGGCTTCTGCCCCATCACAGGCAACAGCGTCCTAAGTGCTGAAAGAGTGCGTAAGACTCTCAGCCTCACGCACTCCTGCGGCATGAATGACTTCTCTGGCCAGTATGCCTTCCGTGTGGGTCTGCAGCCAACTCAGCTGTGTCAGAAGCCATCCTCCTGGTTGTACCCAATGCCATGGGGATGATGTGTCTATCACCTCCGTTAGACAAACTGGGGAACAGCCAAAGGGGCATCAGCTTCTGCCAGAAGTCGGTTTCTCTTTAACTTCCACAACTATGACAACCTGCAGCACTGTACTCAGAAGTTAGGCCCACGGAAGGAAGGAGGGGAAGCCTGAAACAAGACCATGGCCTGTTATTTGCTGCATATAGTGGAGATGTCTCGGCTTTGTGAAGGTTTGCTCTGTCGGCCATGGACGTGGAGCAGAAAGACTACAATTCCCACACCGCCCTGCATGTTGCTGCAGCTGAAGGACACACTGAAGTTGTCAAATTTCTGATGGAGGCTCGCAAAGGGATCCTTTTGTCAAGGACAGGTGGGGCAACATTGCCCTGGATGATGCTGTGCAGTTCGACCACCTAGAGGTGGTCAAACTGCTTCAAGATTTCCCTGATTCCTACATGCTCTCTGAGACGTGGGCCAAGGCAGCGGCTGAGACCCTGTCCAAAGAGAACTCAGAAAGCGTGGTGTAAGCACAAACCGAGGGTGCAGTCCCTGCTCAAGAGAAAGCATGAGCTGGCCATACAATTAATGCACAGTCACCAAAACTGCCATGGGAAGCTGCTTCAGTGAGGGTCAACACAGCCATCTGATGACACAGGCCAGCGTTTTCGGTGAAAATCAAAACGCCCCATCCCCCACAGAAAATGGCAAACAGAAGAGCCTCAGTGGACACCTGCAGTAGAGCTAGCCACAGAGACCTCAAGGTGTAGTGTAATGGCTTCATCTACTCAAAAGCAGCCCACGTCTCTACCCAGGTCCCCTTTTTTCTCGGAAGAAATCATGAGAACAAGAGACTTCCTTGGAGAGACTAGCAACAATATGTGTGTATGTATTTGCCGGAGTAAGAGTAGCATGTGGGAGCCAAAGACCTGGCCTTAGACACCTGCAGAAATCTGTCCCCTTAGCAGGACATGCTGACACTGCTAACAACAATCTTATAAACAGAGAAAGGGGTTTGTGTTCAAATAAACTTTAATTACATGAAGAAAAAAGAAGACGAGGTTGATGCATTCGAAGGCTTGTTCTTTTGGTGCGTTCAATCACCAGGAGAACTCTGGCTTTATTAGTGGATCCAGGCACAGCCAGCCTTTTGACTGGACCGCAACATTGAAATCTACAAATAAGGCAGGAGAGAAAGGCAGACAAAACGGGGAGAGGATGAAAAGGGAAAAAAAGCCCCCAACTCAAGCATCTGATTGACACCTCTCACCAGCAGCTGAACAAGAATTCCTGCACAATTAACAGCTGCCTATGGCCACCTTCTTTCCCATTCACAAACCTGCAGTTTTCTGGGACTCTCACCAAGAACCCTGGTTATAGGGGAGGTCTACGCCTTAAACCCTTGTGCAATCCTAGTAGCTTCTGGTTTTACCGTATCAGATTGTAATTTCATCCAAAGCAAACCCAGAGCTACTTCATGTATACCTCTTATCAAAAGTGTTTGGGGGGGGGGGGTAAGAAGGTTTCTCTTTGTAAAGATTCATTTTATCTAACAGTGCTCTGTCTTCATGTCTGCCTTTATGCCAGCACAGAGCATAAGACAGATGGTTGTGAGCCACCATGCGGTTACTGGGAACTGAACCCAGCATCTCTGGAAGAACAACCAGTGCTCTTAACCTGAGCCATCTCTCCAGCCCCTAAAAAAGGTTTCTTAACCTTTGGGTTTGAAAGCCACCAAAATGGCTTCTATGACTAGTATGAAGTATTCACTCTTTTTTTAGACAGGGTTTCTCTGTGTAGCTTTGGAGCCTGTCCTGGAACTTTCTCTGTAGGTCAGGCTGGCCTCAAACTCACAAAGATCCACCTACCTCTGCCTCCTGAGGGTGGGGATTAAAGGTGTGTACCACCACTGCCCAGCTTCGAAGTGCTCACTCCCTGAGAAGCCCATGCCACACTTAGGGGTGTCTTGCTTTCTGTGACTCTTGGAGAGGCCCACACATGGTCTCTGTTGTGTATTACTTCCTCTGGAGTGCGTCTTTCTCTTAACTCTCATGCTTAAGCCGACATTAAATATCTTTAATAAAACTCCCAATGCCAGCTAGCCCTGAAAGTCTTTCCAGCATCAAGGTCACGATGTTTGGCCTCATTAGTCAAGGTCAGTACAGCTTCAGGGAAGTGCTCAAGGTGCAGGGCACGGGAGAGCAAAGCTGCTCTTTCTCCTCACTCCCGATACAAAGTTCATGCTGCAGTTCCATGCAAACGAACTCTTTTGAGAATTGAGAAGTATTCTCCTAATCAAATTATAAATGAAATTAGTTGGTGAATTAGTGCTGGACCACAGGTAGCCTGCGGGCTACAGTGTGGACATACCTGAACCCACTGATGGATTCATAATTTAAATGAACCATTGGAGGGTAGTAGAAATTTTCAGAGGTGGGCTGGTTGGAGGAGGGAGGTCATAAAGGCATGTTCTTGAGAGATTTCTCTTATCTTTACCCTTTCCTGTCTCTCTCTGCTTCCTGCGTGACTTAAGGTGAGTAACCTCCTCTGAGACAGGCTCCCTGATCATGTTCTGCCTCGGGGTGCAGGAGAAAAGAGACTAGAAAACGTGACAAGATGAGCTAAGCTCGTGAGGGAGCTGGTGAAACTGATGAGCAGTTAAGAGCACCTGCTGCTCTTCCAGAGGACTCCAGTTCCCACACCCCTATACCCCTGCTTCAGGAGAACTGAATCCTCTCCTGGCCTTCAAGGGCACCCACACATGTGGCATACGCTCAACACACATACATATAAATTTAAGAAGATAAAAATAAGAACAACTCTTTTTTGTTTGTTTTGTTTTGTTTTCAAAACAGGGTTTCTTTGTATAACTCTGACTGTTCTGGAACTCACTGTAGATCAGACTGGACTTGAATCTAGAGATTCATTTGCCCCTGCCTCCCAAATGCTGGGATTAAAGGCCTGTGCCCCCCCACCACCCAGCTAAGAACAACATCTTATAAAATGAGGATTAATGCTAGCCCGTGGTAGCACACACCTTTAACCCCAGCAGAGGCAGATGGATCTCTTGTGAGTTCAAGATCAGCCTGGTCTACATATCAAGTTCCAGGACAACTGGACTACATAGAAAGACCTTGTTTCAGGCTGGGCGGTGGTGGCACACACCTTTCATCCCAGCACTTGGGAGGCAGAGGCAGGCGGATCTCTGCGAGTTAGAGGCCAGCCTGGTCTACAAGAGCTAGTTCCAAGACAGGCGCCAAAAACTACAGAGAAACCCTGTCTCGAAAATCAAAAAGAAAGAAAGAAAGAAAGAAAGAAAGAAAGAAAGAAAGAAAGAAAGAAAGACAGACAGAAAGAAAGACAGAAAGAAAGACCTTGTCTCAAAATATATAATGATGATGATGAAAATAATAATAAAAATCAACATATAAAAGAAGCCAGTTGGTGCTGAGTGATGGTGGCACATGCCTTTAATCTAAGCACTCGGGAGGCAGAGAGAGGCAGATCTCTGAGTTTGAGGCAAGCCTGGATTACAGAGTGAGTTCCAGGACAGCAAGAAGCAAGAGCTACACAGAGAAACTCTGTCTCAAAAAAAAAAAAAAAAGGAGAAAAAGAGAAGCAGCGAATTGCTTGAAAAAAAAAAAAAAAGACTGAAAGGAAACCCTTCCCTTCCACACCCAGGCTTCACTAGCAAAGGGAGCACGTTCAACAGAAGCCTACCATAGACAAACCAGAGAGGGGCAGGTATGTAAATGACTGAAAGTGTCACGTGGCTCTCAGCCCAGCAGTTCCGGAGCCTTTCTCTCAGCTCACTAGTCCACTCCCACTGGGAGTGCTGCCTTTCTAATTTTCTTTTTTTTTTTTTTTTTTTTACGTGTGCTCAACCTCTGAGACATCTCTCCAGCCCCCTTTCTAATTTTCTATGTCTATTCTAACCACATGTCCTGATCAAATCCCTTGCTGGAGGACTGGAGGACACAAGAACGTGGATACTTCGGCAGGGAAGCCCTGAGATACACCAGTAACACTGGCACACACAGCCCAGAGAGAGATGCACCAGTAACACCGGCACATACAGGCTCAGAACTAACACTGCCAAAGCCTCTGAACTTATGACCCAAATAAATCTCTCTTCTAGTAACACACTTTTTTCATTCATTCCACAGTATAGACCTCCACCCAGAAAGTTCACCTTCACAACCCAGACCCTGCTGGACCTCCTCCTTGGAGCAGAGCAGAGGAATTGATAAATATCACCAACCCCCTCAAAGAACCCAAAGCGACTTATGTCATTTAGTCACTGACAAAATGTTGACTTGCAAACCAGGACTGCATATGGATTTCCCTCTGACTCTGAGGTATGATCAATAGGATTCAGTTTGGGGAGCAGTTGGCTTCAACTCATTGCCCATCTCCCAACATCCTTTGTTCTATCTCTACCCCCTTTGTGTATATACTGCTGAAACTAAGATTTTCTGCCTTGAAACTTCCTAACCCAAAAGCTTCCAGGAAAGGATAAACAGTCAGATACAACACAAGCAGAAATGAAATAGAACGAAAAATGTCATTGGATGGTACTCAGTTGAGTTTGTAGCTAAGGAGGCAGCCAGGAGCAGAGGTGCCCTGGAATTATTCTGGCAATCTCTGCAAAAATGGACTGAAGCCAGAAATATTAGCATTGGTAATACAAAGTAGACATTAAGGTCGGTGGTACAATTATATGTGTGAACTATTTTCTTTTTCCAGTGGTGGGGCTAAAAGTCCTGCTAGCTAAACAAAGCCTCTACCTGTGAGGTACATCCACAGCCTCTAACATGTGTGTACATGAATGTGCACAGAAGTATGCAAATTTGTTGGGATTAAACTGATTTTACATGTGCTAAACATGTGTTCTGTCATTGAACAAAACACCAACAGCTTGATTTTTTTTAAGTCAAGTTGTTGTTACATAGCCCAGACTGGCCTTGGACTCATGATTGATCTGCCTCAGCCTCGTGAATGCTGGCATTACAGATGTGGCTACCAAAACCAAACCTAGCCTGATTTAAGTAAATAGACACACGTGCTATAAAGATGTGGGGTAACACTTGGTTTGAGTATTATTAAACTCCTACTGTTTCATTGTGACATTATAGGCATTTTATCACCACTACTCCCCCAGAAGCCTATCTCCTAACCTCTTGCCAACTGTGCTATTTACCACCTAGTAAACCTGATTTTGACTTCTATGCTTAGGCTATTCTCTGCCAGTGAAATGTCCGCCCCATTCCATCCAAAGATACATCAGAGCGCTATTGCCTTCACTTAACTGTCAAACTCCATTCACCTTAAGTTGTCGGTAGCCTCTGAGAACTGACCCTTGATGATTCCTTTATACCATTTCACCACCCTCACCCCTGGTGCCCAGCCCAGTGCAGCTGTGCCATGTAACTATCTCACTGCATGTGGTGGCTCAGGACGACTGAAATCCCAGTGTTCCGAAGACTGTGGCAGAAAGATTGTCCTGAGCTTGAGGCCAGCTTGGGCTACATACTATGTCCCTATCTAAAAATTACAAAAGATAGATTTGATTCTATAAAAACACTCCAGGTAGAGTAGCAGCTATTTCTTTTTGTTCTTTTGAGATTGGTCTCTCTGTGGAGCCTTGGCTGATCTGGAATTCACTATGTAGATCAGGTGGTTTCGGACTCAAGAGACTGGCCTGCTCCTTCTTCCCCAGGAGTGGGATTAAAGCGGGCACCACCACCACGCCCAGCTGAGAGTACTTTCTTTAACATTCACAATCCAGTTAAAGTGTTATCTCAATATAGCCAATGACGCATGCCTTTAAACTCAGCACTCAGGTGGCAGAAGCAGGCGGATCTCTGTGAGTTCATGGCCAGCTGGTCTACAAAGCGAGTTCCAGAACAGGCTCCAAACTGTCTTAAAAAAAAAACCAAAAAACAAAAAAAAACGGCTGGTGGCGGTGGGTGAAGGCCACCTCTGCACTCAGGAGGCAGAGGCAGGTGATCTGTGAATTCAAGGCCGGTCTGGTCTACACAGCGAGTTCCAGGACAGGCCCCAAAGCTACACAGAGAAACCCTGGGTTTTTTGTTTTGTTTTGTTTTGTTTGGGGGGGGGCGCTATCCTAATCCTATGTGAGTAAATTGAGGCTGTCTACGACTTCCGGTTGGACACTTCTCTGAGAAAGGCTCAAGGACCCTTTATCTGAGTCGTACGGAGCAGTGGGATTCCCTGACCCTAGTTCTTTCTGGGGAATCTTAACAGAATTAACTCTTGAGACCTCGGAAGTTCCGTAGGAGTAAAGAGTCACGCATTAGCCAAGCGCAGTGCGTTAGGGTGACGAGACCCGCTTCCTGCCTCTAAAACCTTAACCACCGATTCAAACTCTAACGCACAGCGATCGGGTCTAAATCCCTTTCCCCTGGGGCCGAACTCCCAGGAGGAACCCACCAGGGTAGCACAGGGACCGCCGCAGCGGACCCAACCAGCAGCGACCTCGCGCAACCAGGAAAAGGAACCGCCTGCCCACACGGGCGGCTCTGATTGGCCACGGGCTTAGCTCGAACGCCCGGGCGTGCGTCGTCACTTCCGCTGGGTCCGCCATCTTGTTCCCAGGGGCAGTTGGCGGAAGAGATCGTGCTCCCTGGCTCGCTGCTGTCCCTTGCGCCCGGCGTCCTCGCGGCTTGAGTTTGCTATCCGCCCCGGGCTCGGGGTCCGTGTGTCGGCGTCCCAGTTGCAGTCCCACGCTCGGCTGGGGCACAACGCGGCGGGCTCCCCGGCCCGACGGCCTTCCATGGAGTAGGTCCGGGACCGTTGTCCCGAAGAGCGCGGTCGAGCTTGGGCCTCCCCCTCCTCCCTCCCTCCTTCCTGCCGCGGCAACATGGCTAACAACAGCCCCGCGCTGACAGGCAACTCGCAACCGCAGCACCAGGCGGCCGCGGCCGTGGCCCAGCAGCAGCAGCCATGCGGCGGCGGCGGCGCCACCAAGCCGGCGGTATCGGGCAAGCAGGGCAATGTACTGCCGCTGTGGGGCAACGAGAAGACCATGAACCTCAACCCCATGATCCTCACCAACATCCTGTCGTCGCCTTACTTCAAAGTGCAGCTTTACGAGCTCAAGACCTACCACGAGGTGGTGGACGAGATCTACTTTAAGGTACGCAGCCCCTAGGCCCCTCGGTTTGGGGGTGAGTCCGCCAGAGCGGGTTGTCGGACACCGGTGGAAGCGCCCCCCCCCGAGACCCGAGGATTTTGGGGGGGGAGGGTGAAAGTTGGCGGAGGGAGAAGTGCGGCTCCTGGCTGGTTTGGGACGGGTCGGGCTAGGGCCGCCCTCTTTCTCCTTTCCAGGTTCCGTGGGTTCTTGGTTTTTGTTTTTTTTTCTTTTTTTTTCAAAAGCTGGGCGAGCCCGCCACAATCGATCTTTAACCTGCCCCAACCTCCTGCCTGTCCCCCAGGGAGCTGTTGGGCAAAAGGGCTAAGGGAGAGGAGAAAAGTATTACCAGAAGCCCGTCCAAGTTCACCATTTTAAAAATGACTCCCTTTTACCCGTGTCGACCAAGCACTAACTTGGTGGTGCTTCCGCTGGCCCTCGGGCCAGCGGCATTGCTGGAGTAATTACTTGCGTGTCGGCCCCGCGTTCTTCGTTAACTCTCCAACCCCGACCAGACTTGGTTAGTGTGCGTGTGTCGGGGTGGGGCGGGAGGGCTGAGGGTGGCGCGGTGTGCCGGTGCAGAGAGGTGTACAGAAGGCCTGGAAATGTTCCCAGCAGGAAGTCAGGAGTCGGAGGTCTCAGCCACCTGTGCATTGGGCATAATTAGAATCCTCTGGGCCCTGGGCTTCTGCGGCAGGGTCGGTGCTGGCTTGGCTGTGCTGGGGAGCTCACCTGGCGCCTCCTCACTGCACTCGTGTCTCAGTTCTTGTTTCGTTAGCAGGATTGACTCAGTCTTGCAGCGAGGCTCGGAGCAGCCCAGGGTCGCAGGTAGAGGTATGCACTATTAATCATGCTCAATCGCCATAAATGCATTTCCCTGGTTAAATGAATGGCTAATTAGGTTTTTTTTTTTTTTGGTTTGGTTTTGGGCCATTGATTTTGGTCTCACTGACTAGATTCTCCACTTCCTTGCAAATTAGGTAGTTAAAAAAAATACCTTCCAGGCCTCCGAAGTTAATTTATATTTTAATGAGTATTAATAGTCTTGATGTCTTTTAAGCATTTTTTTGCTAGAGCATGTAAAATAAAATACATCGAATTTTTCTTGTCTTGACACTTAGAAACTTGAGACACACCAAATATATTTTGTGTCATCTAAATATACATGTGGAGATGTTACCAAAAAGAAATTCTATATTTTATTTTACTTACTTTTCTCCCAGTTACATGTTTTGGTTAGAAATTTTTTGAGATACTAATTGCTTTTTATGGGAAAATCTTAACTTGGAGATAGAGATTACACCAGCCCTCTTGGTGTTCTCTTACAAAAGCTTGTTAATGTAGGTGTAACTGATAGAGTAGATGTTTGTAAAACTAACTTTTGGAAGGTAAGACCCTTTCAGTGTGGATATAGGATGATGAATAGTTGTTAGTTTATGCTGTTAACCTTGAAGAATTGGGTCCCTGCGCTTTTTGACAGGTTGTTTTAAACTATAGACTAATCTTTCAAGTTAATTTCAAATGTTGTATTTGGAGACCACTTTTTCCATTAGAGTATATTTAAATTCATTTTTAAAACTGAAATCTCAGGGGAAGGAGCAATGCCCCATGGATTAAGAGCATATATTCCCTTTGCATAGGACCTAAGTTCAGTTCACACCATCCACATTTAGTAGGTCACAACCTCCTTTTTGGCTTGTCCCCAGTTCCAGAGGATCAGACCCTTCTGGGCTCCACAGACCCACTCATGCACATAATTAAAAATAAAACCATAAAACATGACCTAAACTTATTATGAGTTTCTTTGGATCAAATAATCTCTGACGTTTATAGGCTTTCAGTTTTGCATTGTATCCACTCCTTTGGGTACCCTTTAAGGGATAGAAAGGGGTTGTGGCTCAATCCAAACTGGTACTGCATTTGCCCAACATGGACAAGGCCCTCGGTTCAGCTCCCCGCACTGGGGCTTTCACAGTTCAATTGTTGGGAACAGGAAAGAACTGCAGGAGCTGAGCAAAACAGCTTCAACTTAATGTAGGGTTTTTTGTGCTTCATTTTAAATATAGGAGTTTTGTTGTTTTTGTCTAAAGCCACTTGAAATGGAGTGTTACAGTGTATGGGCAGAAATAAAGAGCGGGGTTTATTAGTTTTAAGAAACAAAAACAGATCTAGTATTTTTTGGCTTGTCCGTTTCAGTGGTAGCTTTTTGCTATATTTTAGGTAAAGCTGTTTTCGTAAGGTGCTCCTTTAGCAGAGATGGTACAAATCATTGGTTACATTTGCTATGTGTTAATGACTTCACGCTTAGCTTTATTTTATACTCTGGGTTTGCAGTTAGGCAATATGATCTTGTGGCTTTGTGATTTTAATCTTTAAGAATGAACATGGTCCAGATGAAAACTAGAAATAAGAAGTCCCAAGCTAAATGTGGTAGTAATCCAAACACTTGAGAGGCAGAGGCAGGAGGATCTTGGTAAAGTTCTTAGCCAGCCTGGTCTAAGTAGTGAGATCCAGGCTACAGAGTGAGACGCCATCTCTCTCTCTCTCTCTCTCTCTCTCTCTCTCTCTCTCTCTCTCTCTCTCTCTCACACACACACACACGCACACACACACATATCCCGACCCCCCACCACAGGCCTTAAACAAGTACCTTATCTGCTACTGAGCAGCAGCAGCCCTAGAAAACATTTAATTTTGTGATGTGGATTTAAATACCCCATAAAACTGCACCATTTAGGAGGAATCTTAAAAGCTTTTTTCTTAGAGAACTTTTTTTAATTACATAAAAGATAAAATACTGCCAAATACTAATTTTTGCGAATGTAGGAAATTGTACAATTTTCCTGACCTCCTTGTGAGTATGACCTGTCTATACAGCTAGTTTAACGAGCTGTCTGCTTTGAAGACATGCCAGTTTTGTTAGTATTCTGTCTGAGCGGTTTCCCCAAAGATGGTTTATAATGTAGTGTGAGTACAGGGTGGTGTGGATAACACACTGCAGTGGCGCGACTCTTGGGGAGAGTTGCTCTTAATAAGCTGAGCTTGCTTTACTTGGAAGATTCAGAGTAGGAACGTTTGGTGTCTTCTTCTTTTTTATTTTCAGGTCACACATGTTGAGCCGTGGGAGAAAGGAAGCAGGAAGACAGCTGGCCAGACGGGGATGTGCGGAGGGGTAAGTAGAAGTACGTGCATTTTTTTTCCAGTTTTTCTGTCTGCTAAGTTTATAGGAAAGCTAGATGACAATTCATTGGCAGATCTTAGAAATTTTCAAAAATGTAAAATTCAAGTATTACTTTTTATACTCTATTTTTAAATCTAGATCATGGTATTGATATCTAAAACAAGCACAAATCGATGGATATTAAGTATCTGTTTATTAATTTTTATTAACTCTGTTTTCCTGTAAAGGTTCGAGGTGTTGGAACAGGAGGCATTGTTTCTACCGCTTTTTGTCTGTTATACAAATTATTCACCCTGAAGTTAACTCGAAAGCAAGTGATGGGTCTCATAACACATACAGACTCTCCGTATATTAGAGCCCTTGGATTTATGTATATAAGGTGAACATGCATTTATCTACATTTGTAAATGAGCATTTTATTTTAAATCCCATAAACTAATGTATTTTTTTCATGATCTTAGGTATACACAACCTCCTACAGACCTGTGGGACTGGTTTGAACCCTTCCTTGATGATGAGGAGGTATGTCAGAAGGCGGAATCGGCTTTCTTCGGTCACTCGGCTGTTGATCTTTGATTTGTTGGATTTAATGTCTTCAGAATTTTTGTAGATTTATTTCTTCAGTCCTACTTTTGGCATTATCCTTTTGCTGAGATTTGATGACTTTCCATGTTAGGTTAAATTTTTAAGTTATTTTAATGTTTTAAGAGTTCTCTGTTTTAATAACTTGAATAATAACCTTTTCTCTTCCAAATCACACTGTGCTGTGTTGATCCTAACTTGGACAGCTGTAGCGACTGTCTAAGGAGGTGGATGCAGTGGAGAAGGCACGTACTGCTGTGGCTGTGGGCATTTAAATCCACTGGAAGTTGGGGGTTTACGTGGCCCTTTTCAAATGGCAATATTCATATTTGCTTATAAGTTCAGAGCTACAAAGAGTTGGGATTGGCTTAAATGGCCTGACAATTATGCTTTTCCAAGGTGAGGAAATATAATTATTATAATTCTTTTCGAGCCAGATTACTCAGGGCAACCTCAGACCTGTAATCCAGTATACCACACAGGGTGTACTTTTTTAGAGACCCGGCTTAAAATTTTTAAAAACTTAATCATTCATACTCAATGTACATGGTTCTAGGCTTGAACCCCAACACTGCCCCCCCCAAAAGCCCACCACATTTCTTTTCCTTAGATTAGCATTTTAGGGTTTTTTTTAGTCTAAATCTGGTCACCATCTTAAGCCCTGAGACGAGAGAAGATTAAAATCATACCTGTATTAATTTATTCACTAATTGAAGACTATAGTGTTAGCATATACTCAGTTGTGAGCTTTATTATCAGTATATTTATTTTTATCACTATTTGTGTTGCAGAGTTTATATGGTATAGTTAACAGCTGCTTCTGTGAGGTCAAACAAATTTTGCTGCTTAGTGTGGCACACTTTCAATCCCTGCTCTTGGGAGACAAAGGCAGGTGGATTGCTGAATGTGGACCAGCTTGGTCTACATAGTAAATCCCAGACCACCCAGGATTATATAGGGAGACCTTGTCTTAAAAGAATTTTGTTATTGTTTGATGAATTCGTGCTTCTCATAAAAATTTCATTTTGGCCGGGCGATGGTGGCGCAAACCTTTAATCCCAGCACTCGGGAGGCAGAGGCAGTCGGATCTCTGTGAGTTCGAGTCCAGCCTGGTCTCCAAAGGGAGTTCTAGGACAGGCTCCAAAGCTACAGAGAAACCCTGTCTCAAAAAAACCAAAAAAAAATTTTAAAAAATTTTCATTTTGTTTAGATGCCCACCCTAAAAAAAAGTCACTAATGTAGGCAAAAGGAACTTTTTTTAAGACAAGGTCTTACATAACTTGGGTTGGCCTCAGGCTGCCTGATTCTGGCCTACTCCCTAATGCAAGGTTACAGAGCCCAGCAGTGCTGGTTATTTTCCTTTCCTGGTTTTGGCTGTTTGTTTCAAAGACTCCAGTGAGGTGAAGATCATAATTGTTAAACTTTTCTTTTTTGGTTGGTTGTTTTTTGTTTTGGGTTGGGGGGGCAGGTTTTGAGAGGACTGGGTTCCTCTGTGCAACAGCCCTGGCTGTCTTGGAACTCACTCTGTAGGCTAGGCTGGCCTCAAACTCACAGAGATCCGCCTGCCTCTGCCTTTGGAGTGCTGAGATAAAAGGTGTGCACCACCATCACCACCTGGTTTATATTAGTTTTTGTTTTGTTTTTGGTTGGTTCTTTTGCTTTTGTTAAGAATAAAGCACTTCAAAAAGGCATGTCATTTTTTTAAGCTGTATTAGATTTCTGAATGTTTCTGATTTATCTGTTCTATATTGTATTTACAAGCCTGAGGTCCTCTGTTTGAGCTAACGTATGTTTTCTTCTTTAGATATCTGCAGCGATTATATTTGGAAATACTGTATATCTGAACACTTAAATGTGTGTGAGTGCAAGCAGTTTTACCTTTAGCTCTTGTTTTCCTGTTTAGATAACAAATCTCACTTTCCTTGTGTGCTTGCACTATAGGTTTGGGACTGACAATAGCTGACTAACATGTCCTGAGCTGTGAGAGGGCATAGCAAGAAGGCCTTCATGCGGTAATGACCCTTTTCAGAGACAATGGTCATCATGGATTATGCGTTTCCAATTATTTGTTCATTTATTTATTTTGTACATAACTTTAGAAACCTCACTGCTTCATGGCAGTTGGTTTGCTATTGCTTCCAGTTTTAGCAGGGCTTCATTTTGTATTGCAGCTGTTAGAAGATAACCTTTAGACAGGAATTATCTGAAAGTAGTTCCTACATAGCTAGGTTTCAGTGCTAGGTATGATATGTGCAAATGTGTCCTCAAGTGTAGGTGTGTGGAATATAAATTTAAATCACTTGTTCCACATAGTTTAGCAATGTAGGGGGTTTTTTCATATTTTTCATTAATGAGTGAGTCAGTTCCCTTTATGCCCAAGAGGCTGCAGGGTTTGTTCTCACCTGCATGTATACAATTAGCCCAAATATTCTTCATTCATTGCCAGATTAGGATACAGAAATTAAAATTTTTCTATTAGTTTTTTATACTTGATTCCAAAGATGGTAAAAAGATTTTTTTTTCTTTTTTAGTGTTCACGTATATGTTGAGATAACGGATTTTTTTTTTAACCAGTAGGGTGTCTTTTATGTTTCATAGGACCTAGATGTGAAAGCTGGCGGAGGCTGCGTAATGACCATTGGAGAGATGCTTCGCTCCTTTCTCACAAAGCTGGAGTGGTTCTCTACATTGTTTCCAAGAATCCCAGTTCCAGTTCAGAAGAATATTGATCAACAGATTAAGACCCGGCCTAGGAAGATTAAAAAAGATGGCAAGGAAGGGGTTGAGGAGATAGACAGACATGTTGAGCGCCGGCGATCCAGGTGATGTGGACTACCATTTTTTAAGATGGGCCTGTGCAAAGTTGGTGATTCCTGGGGAGTGATAAGTTCTTAGGATATGTTTGTTTTGTTACTATCCTTCCAAAAATGGTGGTTTTTCTTCCATCACATTTTCAGTAAAATTGTGTGTCTATACTGAGAACAGTTCATTTATTTTCTTGTACCCCTTTGCTGCTTAGCATTGACATAGAAATAGTTGCTAAGCAAGCACTCTACCCCAAATTATACCTGTCCAAATATTTGGTGTGTATGTGAGGTGTTGAAATTTTTAGAGTATATTTGTTTGGTTCTTGTGTGCTGAGTACTGGAGAATGTTTGTTACTGAATGTTGGTTCCAATGGCTCGGCAGAGTATCAGGCAAGTGTCTACTGAACTGCAAATACCCTATCCCTTACAATGTTTTATTTACTCTGGTTTCTTCCTTCCGTTTTCTTAGGTCTCCAAGGAGATCACTGAGTCCACGGAGATCTCCAAGAAGATCCAGAAGTAGAAGTCATCACCGGGAGGGCCATGGATCTTCTAGTTTTGACAGAGAATTAGAAAGAGAGAAAGAACGGCAGCGACTAGAGCGGGAAGCCAAAGAGAGAGAGAAGGAAAGGCGAAGATCCCGAAGTATTGATCGGGGGTTAGAGCGCAGGCGCAGCCGGAGTAGGGAAAGGCATAGAAGTCGCAGTCGAAGTCGTGATAGGAAAGGGGATAGAAGAGACAGGGATCGGGAAAGAGAGAAAGAAAATGAGAGAGGTCGAAGACGAGATCGAGATTATGATAAAGAGAGAGGAGAAAGGGACCGGGAGAGATCGAGAGAGCGCTCCAAGGAGCAGAGGAGTAGGGGTGAGGGAGAGGAGAAGAAGCACAAAGAAGACAAGGAGGATAGGCGACACAGAGACGACAAAAAAGATGCCAAGAAAAAACACAGCAGAAGTAGAAGCAGAGAAAGGAAACACAGAAGTAGAAGCAGAAGCAGAAATGCAGGGAAACGGAGCAGGAGCAGGAGCAAAGACAAGTCAAGCAAACATAAAAACGAAAGCAAAGAAAAGTCAAATAAAAGAAGTAGAAGTGGCAGTCAAGGAAGAACTGGCAGTGTTGAAAAATTGAGAAAACGAGAACACAGCCCTAGCAAAGAGAAGTCTAGAAAGCGCAGCCGAAGCCAAGACCGCTCCCACAAGAGAGATCATGGGGATGGCAAGGACCAGTCAGACAGACAGGATCATCAGAGGAGCCAGAGTGTAGAGCCGGAGAGCCAAGAAAGAGAACATAAAAACAAAGATGAGACTGTGTGAAGATTTTGTAAAATTGGATCACATTGAATCCTATAAATGTTGATTAAATTCTGCTTTTTTTCCCCCAAGTTAAGATTGTGCAGTAGTTATGCACTCTTTGAGCTCCCTGTAGGCTGTGTTTTCATTTCTTTTTGTGTAGGGAAGTGCCTTTGTAATCCCATATATTGCATTGTTTTCACCCAGTTGAGTTGACACATGATGCACAGATTGTTCTTGCATTTTGTTTGTTTTTAAAATGTACAGTCTGTACATATGTCCTGAAAATGTTTTAATTCCTTTGGCATGGTTGCCATGTTGGTTAAATTTGTATAAGGCAATAAACTGCCACTAATTCTATTTTGTTTTGTAGGTGTGGGATTATGGTTGTGTACTGAAGTTAGCATGGCTGTGCTTTTCATAATAGAATGCTAAAGACTTTGGGAATGGATCTTGGATGTTTGTTTTAGGAGAATTATGTGCTTTCGGTATACATGAAGGCAACAGTTGTAGGGTTAACATTCTTGTCCACTGTATATTACCTTGGAAGCTCTTGTTCATATGTTATACTTAATATTCTCCACAGCTAATGTTAGAGAAGATTTATGAGAGGTTTAAATTAGGCTGTGATTCGATCAAAAGTCCTTTTAGCATTCTACCTCAAAGGGACATTGTTAGTATGCCTAAAGTTTATTCACCGAGTTTCTTTTTTAAAAAATACATTGACATGTGCTTTTCCCCTCCTTGAATTCTTTCTCAGATTTTAAAAGTACTATATTAAAAAGCCGTGTAAAGCCTGGCATTGCAGCAGCCCTATACTAACAAGTGATGGGGAGAGGGTGGGGCACGCGGGCAGAGAAGCATTCAAGCCTCAAGCTTCCAAAGCATTTTTATAAATGGAGAATACTTAAATTATGAAACAGCTTGATATAGTATCCTTTTTTTAAAATTGAAAACTTTTTTTATTGATGAAGACTGCTGTTTGAGTTTTTAAACTTAATCTAGGAACAGTATAACAGTAATGCAGTGCTGCGTTATTTAAGACTATCAGCAGATTATTTGATAGATTGTTCTTATGACTTGTATTCTGATTTCAGAAAACCATCATGAGTATGGAATAAATACTGG
This sequence comes from Microtus ochrogaster, assembly GCF_000317375.1. Lineage (NCBI taxonomy): Eukaryota > Metazoa > Chordata > Mammalia > Rodentia > Cricetidae > Microtus > Microtus ochrogaster. The sequence goes on along the minus strand of NW_004949123.1, from coordinate 2,106,765 downwards.
ATTAAATCCTTTATCCTGGGTGTTGGCTTCCCCGCATTTGTTAACATGTAAGGAAAAGCATTGTGGAAACTGGTAAAATGTCTGCGGTTTTGTGAAGGGACTATCTTGAGCAAAAGTGTCTTAAAACAAATGTGTAGCTCAGGTTGTAAAGGTGCTTGCAACCAAGCCAGCCAGCCAGATCTGAGTTCATACTGTCATGGAAGGAGAGACCTCTGGCTTCAACCCTATCCTGTGCACATGTGCCCTGTACACTTTATTTATTCTTTGTATATTAGGATTTCATGTGCTGTGCCCTATCTTACTAGAATTCTTAATGACAGGGGAGTGTTTGCTTTGTCTACGTCAAAAGTAATTGTTGACTTTATACTTGGATTGTTTGTATGAACGCCATTTTTTTTAAAGTTCTGTTTTGTAGAACAAACTGGATCAAAAGAATGTTGGGATTGTCTTAGCCCACTGGCTGTTTTGGCCAATTGAGGAATACTCAGTTTACTTTACAAAAGTGTGGAGCAGGAGACAGTTGTACCAACTACGTTTAAGAAGAAATACTCATGGAGGAAATGCTCTACTTAAAAAAAAAAAATCTAGTCATGTTTCACACTGAGCAGCTAGTCCGTTATGACTAGAAATTAAAGGTCAGCAGGATGGTTCCATGGATGCTGCCGAGCCTGCCAACCTGAGTGAACTTAGAACCCGCGAGGTGTCCTCTGCCCTCTGCCCACACACAAAAAAAAACTATTAAGTCAGCTTTACATTAAATTCAATTTTTTTATATTACAATGATGGGGAATGTAACCCTGGGCTACATGATAAGGAAGTGTTCTCACTGAGCCTTTGAGCATGCTGGTACTGCTATATTTGAAGTGTGTAGTGCTATGTTGTAGGCAGAATGAGGAAAACCGAAAAAAACGAGTCTCATGAAATGTTAGCAAAGGATGCCCTCAGTAGGTCTGAGAACATAATGAATGCCATTGTTACATGTATGCCTGCCTGTTTTACTTGGAGAGTGGCTTCCTATGATGAAAAGACAAGTTGGCGCCAAAAGAGGCATTGATGATTTCTTGGAACCTGGGGAAGTTGGAAGAGTGCTTTAATGGGGGCTAATGCAGATCTGGGCACTAGGTAGGGGTGCATACCTTTAATTCTAGCACTGGGAGGCAAGGCAGGCCAGCCTGCTCTACAGGACAACCAGGAGTACACAGTACTGTATCTCAAAAAAGCTGAGAAAAATAACAGCTTAATAAGCACACAAAGGGGAATCCCACATCACCTCCCCTTTTCTGTTTAAATAAAAAGGAAGGTTTTAACTGTAACATAGTAAAATTACATAGAACAGTTATCAAGAATTAGTTATACCTATTTTATCATAACTAAGGAAAATGATAAAAATTACTATGATCAACTCCATCAAAGACTCCAGAAGGATGTATTATTACCTATGTTAACAGGAAGTGCATTGTAAGCAACTTCCAAAACTCTAGAAATGACAGAGACATCTCACTGCCTGGACAGTTACCCAAAGTTCTTCTGTATTGTTGGGGCATCCAATCTTTAGCCTACAGGCCCCATTGTATCCAACAAACTTACATGAAGCAGGAAATTTCAAAGACAGTTTTGCCTATATTGGCAGTTTGTCAGTCACTTTTTTCTGTGCCCTGTAGAATGTCTAGCAGACTCTTTAATGAAGCAGGACCCCCAAAGTATTATCTCACCTTTAGGCAAGTTCAGCAGTCATTTATCTGTGGGTCCTGCATATCCAGTTTATCAAACAGTCCAGGCAAGAGTAGTTTCTTGCCCCTCCCACTTCTCCCATCTCCTGCAGGTCTCCTTTGTACCCCTAGCCAGTTTTACTTTTTTCTTCCACATCAAATACACAAGCTTGAATTTTCTACACAAAGCGAGATTGGCTTAATTCACTCATTGTGGTTACGCTCAATTACTTCATAGCCTGTAAAACCCGTAACTTCATTTTTATGGCTGAAAAACACCCCATTGTCTATATAGACTGTGCTTTCTTCCATACGTCAGTGTTTGGACACCCAGGTTAGATCCACAGCTTAGCGATTGGGAAACCAGTTGCAGTGAGCACTGGTGTGTGAGGTTTTCTGATATGTTGACTTTGGCAGACCACCAACGTCTGTATTTCCTACTTATTACTCTAATATCCCATCTAATCATGATTTGATTCCCTGGATCTTCCAGTCTGTCGCCCTGTCAGCTTTCTACTGTCCAGTAGCCCCATCTCAGCCGTCAGTGTAGTGAATTAGTGCAAGCCTCACTTCCTTGTTTACCTACTTTAGTCTCAACTGTCCCATAGCATAAACCACTTCCTGGTAAACGTCTTTGACTCCTAGGTGACGTCTCTTCTAGCATGTCTCTTCCTAGTTGTTTAATGATACCTAGACACAAATTAAATACAGCTCCCAGCCTGCTCTGAGTCTGTACACAAACGACTGAAGAAAAGACAATAATACTGACTGGTGTCTATTTCATTAAATACCAAATCAGTCGTGACCGGTCAAAGAGGCAGGAAAAGTACACCTGGGCAGAGAATCCAATAGGAGAATAGGGCTTAATCCTTCCAGATAGAGTGTATACCCTAAGGCAGTGAGGACGATTCCACTGTATCCCACGCAAGGAAAGCAAATGAAATGGGCCTTGAACCAAGAATGGCTGCAGAAGTGGCCTTTTTGATCATCACTACCAGGGGGTGACCTTTCCACCTCTGGAACTCTGGACATGCATGCACTTAGGTTGCTTCTCTTGCAATACCCCATCCCTAGTGGATGCCATGGTGTGTTACCCAGAACCCCTCACTAGAACTGTCCTGGATTCAGGAAAGGGGTCCTGCTAATCCTTCATCCATCAGTCACTGGATGAGTTTGGGGGTGTGTGGCTTTGAATAAGGAAGTCTCCATCAGTCGACTTAGGTTGCTTCTCTTGCAATACCCCATCCCTAGTGGATGCCATGGTGTGTTACCCAGAACCCCTCACTAGAACTGTCCTGGATTCAGGAAAGGGGTCCTGCTAATCCTTCATCCATCAGTCACTGGATGAGTTTGGGGGTGTGTGGCTTTGAATAAGGAAGTCTCCATCAGTCGACAGCAGGTCAGAGAAAGACTATCAGAGCTCATAGGCGCTGATACTCCCTGTCACTGGGCAGTGAGTGCCCACAGTGTCCTGACCAAGCCCTTGGCCTCCCAGAGTTCTTCCTGAATTTGTATAAACTAGCACCGTATCCTTCAGTACTGCCCCATCACTCTGATCTATTTTCCCTTTCAATGTTTCACGACACTGGGCATATTTTATCACCGTAGCTGTTTCTTTCGGTCTTCCTCTACTAAAGTCTGTGCTCAGTGAGAGCGGAGCCGCCATTCCCTTAGATCTGTAGCCTGATATCCAGAACAGTTCTGGTGTGAAGTAGTTCCTCCGCACGTTCTTATTGAATACACAGTTGAAACTCCCTAGCTTCATCGTAGTCATGGAAGGGTCAGCAGAGGAGCCTGGGATGCTGCAGTTAGACTGGCTTTGCTTTGAGACAGGTCTCATGTGGTTGACCTAAATTCACCATGTTGAAGCTCATCTTGAGTAGTTGATCTTCCTACCTCCATTTCTCCAGTACTGGGAATATAGGGTATACCACCATGCCTATCTAGACTGATCTTTTTGACTTTTTTTAAGTGTGTGTGTGTGTGTGTGTGTGTGTGTGTGTGTGTGTGTGTGTGTGTGTGTGTGTAAAGGCCACGGTGTGCATGTGGAGGTCAGAGAACGACTTGGAGGCATCAGATCTATTATTTAGATTCTGAAACTTAACTCAGGTCCTCAGGCTTGAAGGTAGAGCTTTTACCCTACCGAGGCATCTCGCTAGCCCCAAACCGATTTTATTTAGTATAACTGACTGTGCTAGTTAATAATTGTCAGCTTGAGTGGATCTAGAATCACCTGGAACACAAACTTACTGATACCGCCACGGTTTAATCGTTCTAATTGCAGACATCTAATAAGTATGTAGTGGTGTTTCATTGTCCCGATGTGCATTCTCCGGATCATTAATGATGCTCAGAATCTGGGTTGTGTGGGGCTCACACCAAGCTAGGCAAATGCTCTAACCCAGAGCTAAACCGTAGTCCTGTTTCTGTTTTCAGGGTTTCATTACGGAGCCCAGGATGAGCTGCAGTGGCCTTAAGTGTGCATTTCCCTGCCTCTCCCTCCTCAATACTAGCATGGCAGGTATGTGCAGCTCTTGATTTATTTGAGACATAGTGTTGTTGTGTGGCCCAAGCTGGTTTCGATTTCATGATCCTCCTGTCTGGAATTACAGGTGTATTCCAGCATATGTATCACTACTTTTTATTTAAATTATTTACTTAAAATATATGTGTATATTATGTAATGTGTGGGCATGTGTGCTGGTTGTTTTTTTGTTTGTTTGTTTGTTTGTTTGTTTTTGGTAAACTAGGAAACCTCGAGATTGGCCTAAAGGCGAGTCTAAGGGTTTTTCTTCCTTCCTTCCTTCCTTCCTTCCTTCCTTCCTTCCTTCCTTCCTTCCTTCCTTCCTTCCTTTTTACTTCCTTTCAAATTTATTATTTATTTTTTAAAAAAATGATCTTTTGTCATTTTGCATACCTATCCCAGTTCCTGCTCCCTCCCCTCTCTCTGCTCCCCCCCCCCACTCCTCAGAGAGGGTAAGGTTTCCCATGGGGAGTCAACAAAGTCTGACACATCACTTTGAGGCAGGACCAAGGCCCTCCTCACTATATTTAGACTGAGCAAGGTATCCCTCCAAAATGGATGGTCTCCAAAAGCCAGTTTAAGAACTAGGAAATAGCCGGGCGATGGTGGCGCACGCCTTTAATCCCAGCACTCGGGAGGCAGAGGCAGGCGGATCTCTGTGAGTTCGAGACCAGCCTGGTCTACAGAACTAGTTCTAGGACACAGAGAAACCAAAGCCACAGAGAAACCCTGTCTCGAAAAAACCATAAAAAAAAAAAAAGAACTAGGAAATAGGGGCTGGAGAGATGGCTCAGTGGTTAAGAGCACTGACTGCTCTTCCAGGGGTCCTGAGTTCAATTCCCAGCAACCATATGGTGGCTCACAGCCATCTGTAATGAGACCTGGCACCCCTTCTGGCTTGCGGGTACATATGGAAGGAATGCTGTGCACATACTAAATAAATAAATAAATATATAAAAAAAAAAGAACTAGGAAATAAACCCTGGTCCCATTTTCCATGGCCTCACAGACTGCCCCAGCCATACAAGTGTCTCCCACATTCAAAGGGCCTAGTTTGGTCCTGTGCTGGTTCCCCCACTATCAGTCTGGAGTCAGTGAGCTCCCTCTAGCTCAGGTCATGTGGGTGTCCCCAGCATGGTCTTCACTGCTTTGCTCCTATTCTTGCTCCTCCCTCTCTTCAGCTGGTCTCCAGAAGCTTGGCCAGTGCTTAGCTGTGGATCTCTGCATCTGCTTCTATCAGTTACTGGATGAAGTTTCTATGATACCAATGGGGTAGTCATCAATCTGATTACAAGGGAAGGCCAGTTCAGGCACCCTCTCCACTATTGCTTAGGGCCTTAGCTGGGGCCATCCTGTGGATTCCTGGGAATTTCCCTAGTACCAGGTTTCTCGCTAGCCCCATAATGGCTCCCTCAATCAAGATATCTCTTTCCTTGTTCTCCAACTCTGTCCTTCCTCCATCTCAACCATCCCGTTCCCTCATGTTCTCCCCCTCCCTCCCCGTCCCCTTCCCTTTTCCTTCCACCCCCTACCCCGCCCCCATTTCCAAGTTTCAGGAGATCCTGTCTATTTCCCCTTCCCAGAGGGATCCATGTCTCTTAGGGTTCTCCTTGTCTGGGTTTGTGGATTATAGGCTGGTTGTCCTTTGCTTTACATCTAATATCCACTTAGGAGTGAACACATATTGTGTTTGCCTTTCTGGGTCTGGCTTATCTCACTCAGGATGGTCTTTTTTTAAAAAAAAAATATTTGTTTGTTTGTTTATTTATTTATTATGTATACAATATTCTGTCTGTGGTGCACGCCAGAGGAGGGCACCAGACCTCATTACAGATGGTTGTGAGCCACCATGTGGTTGCTGGGAATTGAACTCAGGACCTTTGTAAGAGCAGGCAATGCTCTTAACCTCTGAGCCATCTCTCCAGCCCCTAGGATGGTCTTTTCTAGTTCCATCCATTTGCATGCGAATTTCAAGATGTCTTTTTTTTTTTTTTAATGCTGAGTAGTACTCCATTGTGTAAATATATTTAAGGTCATTTTCTTCTGCTGCTTCTGGGTTAGGATGTTGAGGTCTTCCTGTTATAGGACCACTAGGTTCAGGTGTTGCCATGTTGTTCTTTAGGTTGATGACTGTTTTCTTGCATCAGTACCTACCCATCTCTTCCTCTAAGGGGTGCAGGTGGGGCCTGTGGCTTAGGTGGTCATTCTTCCTCCTCATGCAGGCCAGGCCGAGCTTCTGGTAGTCGCTGGTATGGCTCTGGGGGCTCCTCTCCAGGTGCAGTCAGGGCCAAGGTAAGGGTGGTAGTAGGTGCAGTGGGGGACGGTTGCAGGTATGTGAGGCAGCTGCTCTGGGGTCTCTGGGATTTGGTGGTTGGGGGGGGGCACAGAATGTTCCTCCATGGACTAGGGCCTAGAATGCAGGGCCCTCCAGCTGTAGATCCAGTCACTCACCTCTCCAGGAGAAGTAGGGTCAAGACTCCAGAGATGCAGCTGGAGATGACAGCAAGTGTGGAGGGTTGCTCCCAGCTCTCTGGAGCTCCGCTGGATGGGGGTGGGGCATGGGATGTAAACTCTGGGGACTGGGGTCTAAAGAGCAGGGCCCTCCAGCAGGGAACACAGACACTCACCTCTCCAGGGGCAGTCAGAACCAAGCTATGGAGTGTTTTCTTGATTAATTATTAATGTGGAAGGACCCGGTCCCCTGTGGGCAGTGTCACTGATGGACAGGAGCCCATGGATGGTATAAGACATAGGATGCTTCCAGGACAGGCTCCAAAGCTACAGAGAAACCCTGTCTCGGAAAACAACAACAACAACAACAACAAAACAAGAAATAGGATGAGCAGGCAGTGGCGCAAGCCTTTAATCCCATCACTCAGGAGGCAGAAGCAGGCTGATCTCTGTGAGTTCCAGGACACCCAAGGCTACACAGAGAAACCTTGTCCCAAAAAGGAAAAAATAAATAAATAAAACGAAAGCAGATTGAGCAAGCCATGTGGAAGGAGCCAATAAGAATTGCTTCCCCGTGGTCCCTGCTTCAGTTCCTGCCTCCAGGTTTCTGTCTTGGCCTCCCTTGACGAGACACAGTCGTGTGGGACTGTAAGCCAGATAAACCCTCACCTCCCCGAGTTACCTTTGATCATGGTGTTTATTACAACAATAGAAAGCCACCTGGACCCCATGCTTGCCATGGCCTATGCGTGGCAACCGGACAACAGCTTTGTGGAGGTGCTTTTCTTCTCTCACCTTTACACGGGTTCTGGAGAGCCAACTCAGGCAATCAGGCTTCCTGGCAAGCGGCTCTAACTGCTGAGCCAGCTCACCAGCCCTCAGTTGTTCTCTTATCGGGTGTTGAGAGTAGTTCACACCTGTGCTCACACACACACATTTTAAAAAAAAGAAAATCTTTGCCTAACTCAAGATCATAAATATTTCCTTCTACACACTTTGTCGTTCCTGATATATTTTCAAGGTTTTGAGTCTACTTTGATTAATAGAGTAATAATTTGGGGGGAACTCAGTCCTACTATGTTTCCCAGGCTGGTCTCAAACTCATGGACTCAATAGATGCTTCTGCCTTCTGAGTAGCTGAGACTAAAAATGAATGCCCTCACATCTGGCTTGAGTCCATTTAGTTATGTGTTTTTAGTCTTTAAAACTTTTATTTTTAATTCAAATTATGTGCATGGATATTTTGCCCGCGTGTGTGTTCCCTGCGTGTGCCTGGTGCCCACAGCCAGAAGATGACACACAACGCCCTGAAACTTGGGTGTTTTGTCAGCTGCCATGTGGGTGCTGGGAACTGAACCTGGGTCCTTTGCAAGAGCAGCCAGTGCTCTTAACTGCTTATATTATAAAACTACACCGGTTCCGTTCCGCAGTCTACATGTTCTGTGCTACGGGAACTAGGCAGAAGGTTTAAAAACACACAAACACAGACAGAGACAGACAGACAGACGGGACCACGGGGACATCCTTGAGACAAGAATGCCCACTTTATTGTGCTCAGGGGCAGTTTCTATAGGGCTCTGGCCACGCTCCAGCTCTCGGGATCTTTCAGCTGCAGACCCACCAGCCTGTCATCGGGGTCTCGTGCTCAGAGCAGCTGCAGGCTGCTCGGAGCAGAGGAAACAAGATGTTTACAAGAAATTCAGGGTTTGGTGGTCCGCAGTCCCCAACAGCTGCTAACCCATCTCTGCAGACCAAAGTCTTGTTTGTTTGTGTTTGTGTGTTTGTTTTAAGACAGTGTCTCACGTCGTGCAGGCTGGCCTCAAACCATGTCATTGAGGACTTCGGAATGTCCTTCCCTAGCAGATGGAGCTAAACTGATCTCTCTGAGACCGTGAGCCAGAACCATCCTTCTCGCTCTTAAACTGTTTTTGTCAGGTCTTTTGGCCATAATGGCAAAAAGATGACTAATATATCCACAATCTAACTAACACACTAGCATCAACTAAAGCAGAAAAATGAGACAGGAATCCTGAGCTTAAAATCAATCACCGCATCAGCAGTTTCTCTACAGCTCTGTAAATTTGTTTTTGTTTTTTGGAGACAGGCTTCTGGCTGTTCTCGAACTCACGATGTAGACCAGGCTGGCCTTGAACTCACAGAGATCCACACGCCTCTGCCTGCTGGGAGTAAAGGCTTGAACCACTATAACCAGAGTAAAATTTATTAAAAGGAGAGCATTGTACATAGTTCCTTGAAACTAAGGTTACAGGAGCTTCTTTGGCCCTCCTGGCATTGCTTCCTCGGGCTCTTTTTTTCGGTCTTTGCAGTCAGTACCTGTTCCTGCCAGTCCCCAGTGTCTCTCATTACAGGTGAGCCCTACACACAGAGAGACTTCCAGAGTCTGTTCCCAGTGTTGCCAGCCCCACAGCCCTGCGACCTTCAGTGCTGTGCTTCTGGGAGCCAAAGAGGAGCCAGATCACAGTGTATGCTATGTGAGCCCTGTGTCTAACAGGATGGCTGGGAGACTTGAGAAGTGTTCCTCTTTGATGGGATTCGCTCTCCTCTGTCTGAAAATGGTGAGTCTGCCTCCTTGGCTACCTACAATTAAGTTTGCGGGAGAAGGCTGAGGAGTAGGAAGATATAACTAGATATACCTTTAAATCATACGAAGACGGTACATTTTTGTGTTTGAGAACTAATGTGATGTACTAAAGGAAGGAGACAAGACTATCATTGTGTTCGAAGAACAAAGACTCCTGAAAAAAAAAATCCGTCAGCCGTTTCTGACTTGGGCAGATTCAAGGGGAAAAGGAAATAATAACACGGTATCCAGCCTCTGCGCCATTTTCAGCTGTGCCTTATGGTAGATCCGATCGCTGGGAAATGAGCTCAACAGAAAAGCTCTCAGGTGAACGGGAGAGTTACTCACTGTGTACATAAACATTTGATTGCTGTGTTCCGGTCAACGTGTTTGTTTCGTTTCCCCAAATGCTGTTTTTCCTTATTCTTCTAACTTTCTAAATTTTCCTTTTCAGGTTACTTCATCCAAAACAGGTAACAATTTCGGACACGTAAGTTTTCTCTTTATATTTGATTTTAATTTCCACTGTCGATTGGTCTAGCCTCATGCAGAAAGACCATCCTAGAGGGCGAGTATCAACATTTTCTGAGCATGCATACCCGCTGCTAACACCACTGTAAAAGGTGCTGGGGGAAGACCACAATTAGTAAAACAAATCAACTGGGCCATATTTACAAAATAAGTCCTTCGAAGGTATTGAGTGAGAACTGTGCTAGCTCCGAATTTCCCATCCAGTTGGCTGTGGACAAACTATTGCAGGGATCACTGCCAGTCAAAAATTAAAATTGCACCACAGACAATCTCCTTATATAACGTTCCTACTTCTCTTTGGGACATTAGAAGGGAAAAAACAGAAATGCTGGCTCAGGTGTGGTAGTGCACACTTGTAATCCCAGGACTTAGAAGGTGGAGGCAGGACATTCAGATGTTCAAGGTTACCTTTGGCTACATAAAAATATGGTTCAGGAGATTCTGTTTCAAAAAAGCAAAAAACTAAAAGCAAACCAGAGAGACAGAGACAGAGAGGAAGATCGCACATCTAGCCTTTTCCTGAGATCAACACAGTAATATGATTCAGAACTGTAAAAGGTTTCCTTATTTAAAAAATATTTCAATCACTATTTTTTTTCTTGAATAAATGGCTGGAGGCCACTGTAATTTTTCTAGAAAATTTTCATGCCTTATACATCTAGAAATCTAAGTTCACAGGATAGGAATTTATCTTGAATAGGCTTTAAATTATCTGCAAACACATATACAATCAGCTCTCTTAGAGATAAGCTTGCACAGTGATTCAATACACATGGGAACAACTTTCATTATTTGCCAACATCATAAAAAAAGGAAGAATAATTAGGAATTTTTACATTGAATAGATGGCTGCATTTTATTTATTTTTTTAATATTTATTTATTTATTATTTATACAGTATTCTGTCTGCTTGTATGCCTGCAGGCCAGAAGAGGGCACCAGACCTCATTACAGATGGTTGTGAGCCACCATGTGGTTGCTGGGAATTGAACTCAGGACCTTTGGAAGAGCAGGCAGTGCTCTTAACCACCGAGCCATCTCTCCAGCCCCCAGATGGCTGCATTTTAATAGCTCATAAAATCCATACACATACAGTTGTGGGTTTTGTTTGGTTTTTGTTCTTTTGTTTTCTCCAGACAGGATTTCTCTGTGTAGTCTTGGCTGACTGGGAACTCACTCTGTAGACCAGGCTGCCCTCGAACTCAGAGATCTGCCTGTCTCTGCCTCCCTAGTGATAGGATTAAAGGCGTGGACCACCACATCCAACTATGCAGTTGACTTTTAAAAAATCATTTCCCTTATTTTTACTCGTTACGTTACTCTTTAAAAAATTTAAATTTGTTTATGTGTGTGGGTGTGTTGTCTGCATGCATGTGCCCATGTATTACATGCATACATGGTGCCCGACAAAGCCAGAAGAGGATGTTGGGTCCCCTGGGACTGGAGTTACAGATGGTTGTGAACCACCGTGTGAGTACTGGGGATTGAACCTGAGTCCTCTGACAAAGCAGTCAGGGCTCTTCACTGCTGAGCCATCTCTCCAGCCCATCGTTATTATATTACTCTTGAGAGACCTTCATGATTGTACAGGAAGCTATGAGAAAGAGTGTATAATCATATTCCTAATGATTTTGTAAAATTTTTTTACTATTGGTTTTATTTACTTCATTTGAGATGCATCCCTCTGTTGATCAGCCTGGCTTTGATTTCCCAGGCTTTAGCAATCCTGCTTCAGTCACCTGAGAAGCTGACACTACATACACACACTACTCTGCTTGGTTTATAAGTGATCAAAAAATAAATATCTGCCCCTTGTATAGCGAACTTCACTGTGCCTTACAAAGTCCCAGGAACCACTCAGACCTTAGCACGGAATCCTTTTAGTCCCAACATGACCCGTCCCATTGGGGAGAAATCAGGATGACCAGATTTCAATGCCAGTGATGCTGTTAACGGTTCCTCTTGGTTTTTCAATAGTCAGACTGTGTCTGATTTATACTGCGAAGAAGGCTTCATCTTGGGTGTGTGTATTTGATTCTATTTGGGCTTTGGCATTGCTGTTGATCTGTGCCTGGGCTCTGAGGACCTTGAGCTAATTTAGATTCTCTGAGTTGGTCAAACTCACAGATGCTGAGAATCAGAGGTTTCATTTTGGATGCATCAGTGTGGCTGTATGCACACCTAGGGAATTAAGACTTCTCTTTCATCAACATGAGAAGTGCCTACTTCTCAGCTCTCTCTCTCTCTCTCTCTCTCTCTCTCTCTCTCTCTCTCTCTCTCTCTCTCTCTCTCGGATTGAGAGAGTGGGGAGCATAGGGCTCATTGTTTCTCTCATTCTTCCCCAGATTTTAATACTGATAAATACAACATTATTAAAGCTGGGCCTGGTGGTGTAACTCACACCTTTAATCTCAGCACTCGGGAGGCACAGGCAGGTGGATCTCTGAGTGGAGGCTAGCCTGGTCTACAGAGTGAGTTCCAGGACAGGGACAGCCAGGGCTACACAGAGAAACCCTGTCTTGAAAACAAACAGCCGGCTGTGGTGAACTCAACTTTCGTCCCAGCACTCAGGAGGCCGAGGCAGGAGGATCTCTGTGAGTTGGAGAGCAGCCTTGTCTACAGAGTGAGTTCCAGGTCAGTCAGGGCTGTTATACAGAGAAACCCTGTCTCAAAAAACAAAAGAGAGAGGGAGACAGAGACAGAGACAGAGAGAGAGAGAGAGAGAGAGAGAGAGAGAGAGAGAGAGAGAGAGAGAGAGAGAGAGAGAGAGAGAGAGAGAAGGGGGAAGGAGGAGGGGGAACACAAACAAAACAAAAACCTCATGTTATTATTAAATGATAATAGAATTTCATCACCATTTAGCTTGGGGTGGTAAGCTCAGCTACAGAAGCTTGCTTAGCCTGTGTGAGAGCTTTCATTCCATCTCCAGGCCTCTTACTGTCAAGAAATAGATGCTCTCTGTTCTCAAAAGAGAAACTGTCAATAGATGTGTCTGCTTCCTTGGAATCAGCTTCGTCCCCTTCAACTGTCCCTTTTCAGGCTCTATCTTCCCAAAGTCCTGCATTTACTTTATTTTATGGCAAGGTCTTATGTCCCTCAGACTAGCCTAAAATGCACCGTATAGTCAAAGATGACCTTGAACTTGCAATCTCCTACTTCTGCCTCCTAAGTGCTTAAATTATAGACGTACACTGTGTTTATGAGTGCTGGGGATAAAACAAAGCTCTGTGCATGCTAGGCGAGCTCTCTACCATCTGAGCCGCATCCCAGCAGCTAGAGGAGCACTCTGCCATCTGAGCCACATCCCAGCATGCTAGGCAACCTCTCTACCAACTGAGCCACATCCCCACCATGCTAGGGGAGCACTCTGCCAACTGAACCACATCCCACCATGCTAGGGGAGCACTCTACCATCTGAGCCACATCCCCAGAGGCTCAACAGCTGCTTTGCTTCTTCTGTTCTTTGAAGGTCTGCTGAAACCTGTCATAACACAAGATCTACCTACCAGTCCATCCCTCTCGTGAGAAAAATGTCCCCAAAGTCTGGTGTCCTCCCTCACCCCTCCCCCCCCCCGTCTCATTCTACCGCACTAGAACTGAGCACTCAGGCTCATGTGCACTACAGCAGATGATCACACTTGCTCCTGACATCAGGCTCACCAGGCGTTGGTAGATGCAAATGCTGCCATTCAGAGCATCCGCGATGCCATTCCCTCGTGAACACGGGGATTCTGCTAGATCCCCTAGAGCAGAGGCTCTCAACCTGCAGGTTGTGACCCTTGGGGTGGGGGTCGAATGACTTCCACAGGGATCGCCTAAGACTATTAGAAAACACAGACATTTGCATCATGATTCAGAAGAGTAGCATAATTACAGTTATGAAGTAGCAATGAAAATAATGTTATGGTTGAGGCCACCACAACCTGAGGAACTGTGTTTAAAGATCACAGCATTAGGAAGGCGGAGAACCGCTGCTCTAGAGGGTTCAGTTGATTTGCTTTTGTGGCTGGCACTAGTTAATCTCCTGAGAGCCAACTGTGCATCAGGCATACTCTGTCTCTCTGTCTTTGTCTATCTGTCTGTCTGTCTCTGTCTCTCTCCTGCCTGTGTTCACCCCAGACACCTCAGGATCTTACTTTCACTGGAACCTTCCCATGGCTATACTGTATGATCTGGCTTTTCCAAACTCATCCACACTTGCTTCCCTTGGCAGACAGACAGACACACACACACACACACATACACAGTGGGGTATGACACTCTCAAAGTATCTTTACATATACTTTTATTTAATCTTTACAATAATCATAAATTATAGGCATTTTACACATTTCCAAGTAATTCCTAAAGTATAGATACTGTGAGTCGCCCACTTTTCTCAAAGGAGAAAACTTACACTAAAAGAGCTTAAATGTCTCACGGTTACTCAGACACAGAAGTACAAAGCAGAGCCAGGCCTTAAACCTAGAACTCCTGCGTCCAAATTCTTTGCTGTTTTTCCGACCCTGGTTCTCACTCTGCTGATAGCGCTTCCTATGGGGACTCCTTCATTGCTCAGCTCGCTGGGGGACAATGTGGAGTCCTCAGGCAGTATGGCCGCCTGTGGGACACTCGTCTGTGCATGCTGGCCTTTGAGCTCTTCTCCAGAGTGCAGCTTCAGGCCGTCTACGTCTTCAGCTGGTCACTTTCCCAGGGAGTTTGCCTTGTTCCAACCAGCAGGCCTATCTGTCACAGGCACTAAGATAAACTGGAGGACAGAGGAAACAGAAGGCGTTGAGAGACACCAGAAAATGAGAAGAAAGGAGGCCCAGACCGCAGGGAAATGACTCGTGGAGGTGGGGTGGGAGGACGTGCAGATGAGAGATAGGGGTTGGGAGAGGGGGGCCCTACTGGGTCTTTTTGTTCCGAGGGGCCAGAAGGGGCATCCACTCTTCCTGCAGAATCAGCTTCACTGGCAAAAGGCCACCAGGCCCCCACCCCTCCCCAGCATATATGAGCAGCACAATTTTCTTTCTGTGACAGAGATACTCCTGGATGGTGTTCCAGAAGTGTCTGGCCAAAGAACACTGGAGACTTTGTTCATTTTTGCAGCCTGGGTATTTCTGAGAGGCTGCCAACATGAGCTCTCTTGACTACAGAGACAGAAAGAGGAGGTTGTCTATATTGTGTACCTAGGGGTTCGGCTGAAGGGGAAGCCAAGAAGAGTTGATGCTGGCAAACCACTGGGCTTTTATTCTGTCTTCTTGTCTTGTAGGTTTTCGCCTAATCTCTTTATGTGGTTGGTTTGGGGAGGTTGGTTGGCCGATTGACAGGTTCTGGATTTCTTGGGTGGCTGTTTTTGAGATAGGGTTGTAAATAGACTGACCTCCTCCAACCCTTTATTTAGTTGAGGAGGACCCCACCACCACCACCACCTCCTCCCATGCTGGAATTGCAGGCTTGCATGCTGTACCTGGCTTTGGTTTGTTGTGGTGGTTTGTTTGTTTCGTTATTTGTTTGAGATAGGGTCTATGTTAGCCCAGTTGGGCCTCAGTCTTGAGATCCTCCTGCCTCAACCTCCCAAGTGCTGGGTCACAAGCATGCACCGCCATGTCTGGCTTGCCCTTCAGCTGTGAGTTTGGCATAGGGTGACTGTGTTCAACAAATAGAATACATTAACATTGACAGGCAGAGAGCCAGTTTCAGAGTTAAACCCCAACATACATTTGTTGAGCTCTTCTGCTTGGATTTCTTATAAGACACAGGACATTGTGTGTGTGTGTGTGTGTGTGTGTGTGTGTGTGTGTGTGTGTGTGTGTGTGTGTGTGTGTGTGTGTGTGTGGCTGCGGGTGTTCTGAAGCGGTACATCTGAGTCTCACACTGCATGTTCCATCCTGTATTGGAAGCAGAGGGCTCTCCTGCATGCATGCTCATGACATAAACATTCCCATTCCCATGGTGAACTGCAGACAGCCCCCGAAGGCTTCGGTATCAAGACTTAACACTGAGGCCTATATTTTGATAGGCAAAGGAAGAATATATAGAAGAACCTGAAAATTGCTCTGCCCCGAGAGTAACAAAGGACTCGGTTCTCCTCCTTCCTCTGTTAGGTTAGAGCCCACTTGGGAAATGTGCAGACTCATTAGAAAGCAACCACAGGCAGAGAGGTGGCCATGGAGGGCCCAGCTGGCAGCAGTGCTGCCTGTGTGGGGGCAGGGAAGGACAGCCATGACAAAGCAGCCTTGGAAACTCACAGAATACCAAACCAGAGTGGAACCCTCTGGAATAAAGCCTCTCCATTATCTTTTGCTCCTTCTCAAAGCTCCTTCCCACAACCTCTTTCCACTCACACTCAACTTACTTAAAAGCATAGAAAGTACAAATGGCCCCCAGGCACCTGGCCAGTGACAGTTGTGCTCTGGCTGGCTTTTGCAAACAGTTGTTCCCCCTAGATTCCCCCCTCTTCCTTTGTCTCTTTCTACCCTTTTTTTTTTTTGTAATTTAAAAATTACATTTACTTATTTGTTCATGTGTGCCTGCTTGTGTGTATGTGGTGTGTCTGTGTGTGTTGTGCCTGTGTGGTGTGTGTGTGTCTCTGTGTGTGTGTATGTAGTATGAGTGTGTGTGTGGTGTGCATGTCTGGTGTGTGTGTGTGGTGTATGCATGCCTCTGTGTATGTGTGTGGTGTATACATGTTCTCTGTGTGTGTGATATGCATGTATGTAGTATCCATGCATGCTCTGTGTGGTGTGGGCACCTGTGTGTTACAATGCCCATGTAGAGGTTAGCAGACTTTAGATGTCAGTTCTCAGCTCTAACACATGGATCCCAGGGATCAAACTCGCTAGTCAGGTTTGTTGGCAAGCCTTCTGGGCCCTGGCATCAGCCCCTCTGTTCTTTTCTTTCTACTTTGTGATATTGGACATTAGGTCCAGGGGCTTAATGTATGGTAGGCAAGTGTTCCACCACTGAACTACATCCTAATACCTATTATAATCATAATCATCATTATTTTAAATTTTGAGACAGAGTCTTGTTAAGTTATCCAGACTGGCCTTCATTTCATCCTCCTGCCTCCACCTCTTATTTAGCTAGACCACAGGTGTGCACCACCACACCCAGCATCCTTTTTTTTCTGGAAAATGAAGCAAAGCTTACGTTCATGGGAAGACATCAGAATAATGTAGGTGAGGGAGGAAGAGGCGAAAAGTGTCATCCTTGTAGGATATCCTGGCTAACGCACAACTTTATAACTTCTTTCAGCGCCTGAAATACCAACTATTGATCAGGCATATTCAAAACTCAGCAATAGCATCACTGTAGAGTGGACTGCTGTGCCAGGGGCCACAAGTTACCTGCTCACAGCTGAAGATGGGGACACAGTCATTGAGACCACGGTGGCCAGTTCCCCAGGCACTGTGACAGGCCTGAAGGCTGCGACCTTGTACCGAATCACCATCAGATCCATCAGTGCCTCTGGACAAAGCCAGGCGTCATCTCCAAAGCAGGCAAAGACAGGTAGATAACCGGATGCTCATGCTGTCTAGAGTGTTTGCTTGTGATCCATATTAGTTTCAACAGCACCGCAAATGTGTTGTGTGGTTTGTGCACATGTGAGTTCCACAATGCACGGCCCAGAGGCCAAAGCCACCATCTTTTGTTTGTTCATTTGTTTTTGTTATTGCAACTCAGCGATCTGTGGAGAAGGTGACACTTAGATGTCTAGTACTTTGCTTTGGGATTTAAAACCCATTTCTGGGCAACTTTAAAAGTAGAATGCTCTTAAATCCCTGAAAAAGCGATTTCTGTTTTTACCCACGCCAAGTAGGGAACACACAGAACAGATTTTGTGGCACGCTGAGCATGTGGCAGATGCATTAAATAAAAGTTTGGGGATTTGCCGTCAGCATTCAGTTCACTTCCCAAAGTTACACCTGGGCATATTTGTGAACAGCTCTGTGCAGGGCCTGGTGTGTAGTTCTGTGCTAGAGCGCTGACCTGACGTGCACGGGCTCAGAATTCACTCAGCATTAAAAAATAAAAGTAATTTGCATACTAAAGCAGTATAAACTGCTGGGGACTCTTATTTTCAGGTGTGTGACTTCTGTTTATGCTGCATTTGTTTAACTCTGTGAAGCTGTGATTCTTTGCCTGTCTAAAACACCTGATGGTCTAACAAAGAGCTGAACGCCCAATAGCGAGGCAGGAGCAAGGATAGGCGGGGCTGGTATTCAGAGAGTATGAACAGAAGGGACACTGAAGAAGAGGAGAACAAAGAGAGCGTGATGTCAGGGGCCAATCATCCAGCCAGCTGTGGAGTAAGAAGGAAAGTAAGACGTAAAAAAAAAAAAAAACCACGTTCAGAGGCAAAAGGTAGTTAAGATAATTCAAGTTAAGAAAAGCTGGGTAGCAACAAACCAAGTAAGGCCAGGCATTTATAATTAAGAATAAGCCTCCGTGTGTGATTTATTTGGGAGTTGTTGTGGGCCCCTCAAAAAGCCAAAGGAGTAAAACACCCACAAAAAAATAATCATTTTCTGTATTCATTTATATGGATACTCTATCTAACCTCTGATCAACTGCAAGTTGAAAGTATTGCCTGGTGTTTTCTAGTGTCTTTGTACCTCGGATTTTTTTGAGACAGGGTTGCCTAACCTGGCCTTAAACTCAAAGCAATTCTCCTGTCTCAGCTTCCTGACTGCTGGAATTATAAGTGTGCACCACCACTCCTGGCCTGAGAGTCCACATTTCCTGCCAAATCATTTCTTACTAGTATAGACTTAAATAACTTTCCTAAAAGTCGCACTGTGGAGTGGACCACAGACAAGCCCTCTGCCACCAGGCTACATCCTCAGATCCAATGAGCAATTATTAAATGAACTCTGCCGTTATAATATGAATAATAGAATCCGCCTGCATTTATTTATTCCTCGATAATCTGAATTATTCTCTACAGAGTTCTATAAAACGCATTCATGGTTTCATTTTGTTTTTACTAACAGTCTTGGCGGCCCCCGTTCTGGAAGTTGGCTCTCCAAGTCCAGACTCCATCCTTGTGAGGTGGGATGCCGTCTATATGGCAATCGGCTTCTCTGTGTCTGTCATGCGAGCCAATGGCTTGGGGAGAATTTGGAAGGAGAATACCACAAACACCTCCTTGACCTTCAGCAGCTTGGATGCTGGGACACTCTATACTATAAAGGCCTACGCCTGGAATGCCAATGGAGTCCCTGGAGACGACTCCACCTGCAACCAGAGAACCAGTAAGGACGCCTCAGCTCTGAACAATCTCGGTTTTGATTAACGAGGGGGCTGCGTATCGCAGTCGTGGAGATCACTGCAAAGTGATGAGTACGGAGCAGCTGGCTACAGCTGTTTAAATTTATTATGAAGTTATTTATAGTGCCTTGACTATTCCTTGGCAGCGGTTCAAACGCTCGCCACGAGTGATGGGGAGCGCCGCACCTCCCCCTCTGCTAGTCAAGTCTGCTGGAGCATGCAAATTCCAAATCGCAGAAGGGGTGGGCTCTTGTTAGGTTGACCATTCCTTCCTTGTGCATTCCTGGTCTTGTTGGGTCAACTAAAACATTCCCTGCTTCTTTCCCTCCTGCATTCAAGCCAACAGTCTAAATAAGAAGGAACAGGAATCATTCATTCGAGACATTTAGTGAGTGTGCGCCAACCTGAATACCGCGCTGTTCCGGGCATAGTCACAGAAAGAGTTCTGCTGTGCCCATGCTTGACATGAGAGTGTGTTTCAGACATAGTTCCCCAACACGTCAGCACCCTCCCATCCTGGGAACACAGAGGAAGGGGCGGGGGGCGGGGGGAGGAGTGCTCCTAAGCGCCAGAAGTCCAAATTCAACTGCTAGAGCGAGACTGGAGAATCAGAGAGCAAGTACCTGATTTCTGTGTGTGTGTGCGTGCGTGCGTGCGTGCGTGTGTGTGTGTGTGTGTATGTGTGTAAAATAAATGCCAGACTGGAGAATAAGGGAGTGTGTGTGTGTGCGTG
>NW_004949123.1:2054873-2086602 GCF_000317375.1 Microtus ochrogaster | reverse complement strand
GTGTGTGTGTGTAAAATAAATGCCAGACTGGAGAATAAGGGAGTGTGTGTGTGTGTGTGCGTGCGTGCGTGTGTGTGTGTGTGTGTAAAATAAATGCCAGACTGGAGAATAAGGGAGTGTGTGTGTGTGTGTGTGTGCGTGCGTGTGTGTGTGTGTGTGTAAAATAAATGCCAGACTGGAGAATAAGGGAGTGTGTGTGTGTGTGTGTGTGTGTGTGCATTTGACCTGCCATGTGATAACAAACTCACATATATAAACTCATTTTGTTCTTGTTCGGTTGGTTGCTTGGTCTTTTTGACACAGAGTCTCACTATGTAGCACAGGTAGGCATGAGCTTCCAATGTTCCTCCTTCTGCATCCCAAGGGCTGGAATTATACCATCATCCTAGGCTTCTCCAATGTTATTCTTCACCACTTGTTAGGTAGTATATTCATGCATTCAAAGTATGCTTTTAAATGTCAGTTATAGATTAAATAGTGCTCTTATATCAATTTTTAAAAACGAAAAAAAGATTAAGTAATATGACCAAGGTTGCATAGCTCAGAATGATTTTGCACAGTAATGGCCATTACGTTGCCAATTCCCAGATATACTAAGTCCCAATTTTATGCTTTGAACAACTTAATGTTCTCTAGCTACTAGGGTCTCGTATCTCCTGAAGACCTCAATATTACTAAGCTAAATCTTACACAGGTTCTTGTTTCTCAAAAACACAGGTCCTCGTGCCCCTGCCAACGTTCAAGTCCTCTTTGACAGCGGGGCCTTGAAGGCATCTGTTTCCTGGACACCAACAGAAGGAGCGTTCAACTACACTGTGTTGGCGTCCAGCGAGTCTTCCCAGCGGAGCTGCAGCACGGCTCTCAGTTCTTGCAGCCTCAGTTCCCTGCAGTGCGGAACCGAGTACCTGATTTCTGTCTCAGCCAGCAATGACGCTGGCTCCAGCCGGTCCTCCTCTGCCGCGACCCTGAAAACTGGTAGGTGAGAAAGATCGAAAGCCCTGCAGGGCTGGCCATCGGAGTGGCTGCATGCAGGGAACAGAAATCCCCAGCAAACTTCTAAGATCTTCTGGAGGCAGTGACAAACCTAGTCTGGTCATATTTGTAATCCCAACATTTGGGAGGCTGAAGCAGGAGGACTGCCGCAAGTTTGAGGTCAGGCTGGGCTACGTACTGAGTACTAAACCAGCCGGGGCTGCCTAGCAAGACCTTGTCTGAAAGAAAAGAAAAGAGAGGCTGTTAGGATGGCTCAGTGAGTAAAGACGCTTTCTGCACAAACCTGAGTTCAATCCAGGAACCCACACAGAGGTATAAAGAGGCCAGCTCCACAAAGTTGGGTCTGCCTTCCACATTCATGCTGAGGTACCCTCCCCCAGCACATTACACACACAATATAATAATAATAATAATAATAATAATAATAATAACCTTTTTAAAAAAGAAAAAGGAAAGCTAACCCTGGTTTAAATGAAAGTATTGAGATTGAGCTGGGGATTTCGGTGACTATATGAAAGCATGTATTATAGATTGCTAAACAGTACTACTCTGACTACTCACGGGCTTGGCCTCTATTCCTGTCTTTTGTTCTTTTTTCTTTTTTTGTTTTGTTTTTGTTTTTTGAGACAGGATTTCTCTGTAGCTTTGGAGCCTGTCCTGGAACTAGCTTTTGTAGACCAGGCTGGCCTTGAACTCAGAGATCTGCCTGCCTCTGCCTCCCGAGTGCTAGGATTAAAGGTGTGCACCTCCACCACCCGGCTCTTTTTCCTTTTTTAAAAATGTATTTATTTTATGTGCATTGGTGTCTTCCCTACATGTATGTCTGTGTGAGGGTGTTGGAGCCCCCGTAACTGGAGTTACAGACAGTTGTGAGCTGCCATGTAGGTGTTGAGAATTGAACCTGGGTCCTCTGAAAGAGCAGCCAGTGCTCTTAACCGCTGAGTCATCTCTCCAGCCCCTCATTCTTTTTCTTTTTCAGCTTTCTCTGATTTCATTAGATGCTATTTTATTTTACTGTTTGAGACAAGGTCTGGCCTTGCTATCCAGGCTGATCTGGAATTCCAGGGCTCAAGAGAGCCTCCTACGACCGCTGGGGCTAAGGTGGTCATCGTTGTAACCGCCTGCCATCTTAATTTTTAAAAGTTTTGAAAATTCTAAGACCCAGTTTTTATTTACAGAAACTAACTTGTCCTTCATGTGTGTCAGTGCATGTGTGGTATGTGTGTGCACGGATGTACACGTGAGGATGCTGGCGGCCACATGTGCGCTCACGGAGGCCAGAGCAAGAGTTCCAGTATTCTCCCCATCAGTCCTGCCTTCCGGCCTTGGCAAGGACTCAGCCATCTCTCACTGGACCTCAGCGAGTCTGGAAGATCTCCCTGTCTCCATCTACAGATGCTGGGCTCACACGCATGTGCAGCCATGCTCGGATGTTGTGTGATTCTAGGGATTCCAACTTGGGTCCTCATGGCTGAAGAGAGAGAACCATCTCCCCAGTCCCTGTCTCTTCTTGACATGTGTCACCATTAAGACTTGATAGTAGCTCTTCTTAAAACTAAAGATGGGGAATTTCTAGCTCTAAATGTGTCTCAGCATTTCCCGAGTTTTATTCTTGGTGGAAATGTAAAGACACAAACATGGAGGTCTGGGAGGTGGAGCTCACATTTAGTGGGATCTACTAAATCTCAGGCACCATAATTCCACTCCTTAAGTCTTGGGATAATTTTGTG
The DNA here is from genome assembly GCF_000317375.1 of Microtus ochrogaster. Classification (NCBI taxonomy): domain Eukaryota; kingdom Metazoa; phylum Chordata; class Mammalia; order Rodentia; family Cricetidae; genus Microtus; species Microtus ochrogaster. Next base: position 2,083,879 of record NW_004949123.1, on the reverse strand, counting down.
AGTCAACTCCTCTTTTTGCTATGTTTTGCCTATTTATTGGAATCAGGGTCTAGCGAAGCTCAGGCTGGCTTCAGAGTCCCTTCCGCAGCTGAGTCTGGCCTTGCTGACCCTCCAGCTTCCATCTCCCAAGTGCTGCAATCACAGGCATGCACCCCCAGGTCTGGCCTGGCTCTTTCTTTTAGATAGGAAGCTGAAGCTGAGAGACACTGAAGGCTGTTTTCCTCCAGTGCTCACGCTTGCCTGACCTCCATCCTCTGGGCTGAAGACAATGTAACAATGTCCACTCTATTCAACAATCAGAACTATGTCTCTGTAAGGAGAAAAAGACCCTGTACAAAGGACTGGAGCTCCCCCAAACTGATGTCCTCTCTTCTTCAAGGGGAGAAACACAGTCAAACCCTCAGATCCACAACTTCTTAGAGTTACGTTAAACTAAGGGCACCAACACAAGTTAGGTGATTAGACTTCTTTTGACAATTACAAGTTCATGAAGCGGGTACGGAAAAAGTGACCCTGAAGACAGTGGCCGAGGGTGAAGGGAGAGATGAACACTTCAATGACACAGACATTCTGAGTGAGAAGTGTAATACAGGGAAGAACCATCCTGCGTTTTTAAATTCAGATGCATAACAAAAACATCTCAGGGATGCTCATAAAATCTAAATACCCAGGTCCCACCAGGACCAGTCAAATTGGGATTTCTGGGAATAGAGTCTCAATAGAATACTCTTTAAAAGCTCTCCAATTGATTTTCAACATGTTAAGTGCTGCCGAAAGAGTCCTTCCAACTCTGTAGTGTGGATATGACATAATCAGTACTGATCATGAAAAAACCTTGAGTTATCAACAGAAGAAAGGATGTTTAGAAAGGATTTTAATTTCCTAGGGCCCCAAAATGTGAACTCTTGCTAATTAGGTCTATAGGACTTATTTAGAGATGACAAAACTTTTAAAAGCTTGTGGATTGGATGGATGGCCTTCACTTGAAATCATTCCTTCACAAGACTTCAGTCCTTGCTGGTCTTAGATAAAAGAACTATTGCCTTGACAGAAAAACCCAAGCAACATTAGTCAAGGAGATCCGTGTCTGGAAGAGAGAGTGTAGCATCGTGTGAAATAAAAATTGAGTGCATCTGAGCACATCTCCTTGGTTTGCACCAAGTTGTGCTTAGCGTTTGCGTTGGAACTCGTCTGAGCATCTAGCATTTTAACTATCTGCACGGGATGTTCTCTGGAGACAGAATGGGCTCTGGGGTGTCCTGCCACTGAGTGCATAGAAGGCTTCGGTCAGAACTCTCCATTCTATCGTGGCTTTGTACGAAACCCCAGAAAGACCCCGTTACCCCTGTGTCTTAGTCACTGCTCTACTCCTGTGAGGAGACGCCGTCACCATGGCAGCTCTCACAAAGAAGAACATTTCACTGGAGGCTGGCTGACAGTTTCAGAGGCTTAGTTCGTTATCATCACGGCAGGGAACTTGGTGGCACACATGGCACTATAGCAGTACCTGAAAGCTACATTAAGAGAGAGAACTCGGCCTGGCATGGGCTTTTTTTTTTTTTTTTTTTTTTTGGTTTTGTTTTGTTTTTGTTTTTCGAGACAGGGTTTCTCTGTAGTTTTGGAGCCTGTTCTGGAATTAGCTCTGTAGACCAGGCTGGTCTCGAACTCACAGAGATCCGCCTGTCTCTGCCTCCCAAGTGCTGGGATTAAAGGCGTGCGCCACCACCGCCTGGCCTGGTGTGGGCTTTTGAAACCTCAAATCCCACCCACTATGACACACTTCTTCCAACAAGGCCACACCCCCTAAGCCTTCTCAAATGTGCCACTCCTGATGACTAAGCATTCAAATGTATGAGCATATAGGGGCTGTGCTTATACAAACCACGCCTTACCTTTCTAGCTGTATTACCTGGGGCAACTCACTTATCCTCTGTGGGCTCCATTTTCCTTGCTTGTAAAATGGTAATTATTGTGAAAGTAATAGAAGGTATTAGCAGAAGACATAATGGGTCTGTTTTTACCTCAAAAAAGATAACTTACAGGTATTTACTGTTTGGCTCCCATCAAAAAGTCTTCATCACTGAATAAAGTCAAAATCTCTCCATAAATATTCTAAAAATGAAAATCCACACTTTCTTCCTTAGACAAGGTCTCTCTCTATAGTCCTAGCTGTCCTGGAACTTACACTGTAAAACAGGCTGGCCTCAAACTCACAAAGATCTTCCTGCCTCTGCCTCCCAAATACTGGGATTAAAAGCACACACACCCCTCCCACACACACCTGACAAAATCCACACATTTTAAGTTGACTCCCAAACTCCCATGGCCTATGCTGGGGATATAGGTTGGTTGGTAAAGTGTCTGTCTAACGTACACACAGCCCTGGATTTGACCCCCAGAAGCACATAAAAAGCTGGTGTGGTGGTTCACATCTGTAATCCAGACACCTAGGAGATGCAGGCAGGATGATCAGAAGTTTAAGGTCATCATTGGGATATCTAGTAAATCTTACTGAAGCCTGAGGTACAGAAGAAGTACAGAAGTGTTCAAATAAGCACTTCCAATGGCCTAGCATTTCAAATAACATTCATTATAATGAAAGAATTAAGAGAGATCATTGGTGTTTAGCATAGTCTTTGTTTCTACAAAAATATCTCCCAATGTTTCTGGTACATGGTTCTGCGTGTTTTGCATCAAACTCAATCTGTTACAGAACTCAGAGCTGCTGATCTGGGTTGTCTTGACATCTCAGATAACTGCCAAGATGCAAAGAAAAGCCTCCTGCAATGGTCACATGACTGCTTCTTTCCGATTGTTTCCTAGTGGCTTGTGCACCTGGAAGAGTGACAATCCAAGAAGCCCCCCCTGGTCACTTGTCTGTGGCTTGGTCTAATGTGGAGCTGGGTGATTACTACGTGGCTTTCGTGAAGAGTGACGACGGCCTGGAAGTACACTGCAATACCTCCCTCACTCGGTGCCACTTCCTGTCTGAGTGCGGCTTCACGTACTTCATCAGCGTATTTGCCTACAACACTGCGGGGCAGAGCCCCCTGGGCGACGTGTTCAACTACACCACAGGTAAGTCGCGGTCGATGCTGGTAACGGGGATTCCGCGTTCGGTAAACTCAGCAACAGGATGAACACCTCTTGTGTGTACCACTTCACCATCTGGGAGCTGTTTGAGGGCCAAGAGTAGCCGTTTAAGCCCTCGTCTCTCGAGCTTTCCAGAGTAGCGATGAACTGGCTTTGGAGACCCAGCCTAACCAGAATGCAAGGCTGAGAAGTGGGAATGGAGGGAGAGGCATTCGTTCAACCCTCCCCTGAAAACCTGAGCCGTCCACAAAGTTCTCACTCAGACCTCAGGCCTGTTTGAGGCCCTGAGGGGCCACAGTTTCCTCCGTTTCAGGATCACAGTCCTTCCCTGGACATGACAGATGCTTCGTGGTGTGGAGGGCTCTAGAGTAGGACACCTAAGATGAAGTCCAGGCTTGACTCCACCTCACTTAAACAGTAGGATAACGACTTGTGCCTAAATTCCCTCAGCATCCTTCCCCCACAGCGCAATGGGACAGACAATAACAACACTGGTGGGGGACAGGTCTTTATATGTGATAAAGCAGAATGTCACTATTTTTATTAGCATCATTATTAGGTCACTGTTAGCATCTGTTAGCTTGGTGACCATTACTGCCATCTTCCTCCCCTTGGCTTGGATCTGTCGGGGTGGGGGGCAGGAATGTGCTCTATCTATTTTGCTGTCATCCATGCTAATCCCAGTGCTAGTAGCATAGAAAGATACTAGAGTTTTAGAGAACAGTTGAGTGGGTGCCTTGAAATGAATTATTTATAGAGTATTATAATTGTAAAGTGTTCTAAGGGCAGATTGTGATAAATTCTACCAGGGTGAGGGATCTGAATAATTGGTGCTTTGGGAACTTTAGAAGAGGCAGTCAACGAGGTCTCAAGGAGCAGAGGAGTGGCCTTGACCAGGAGTTCAAGAATGGATGGAATGAAGGTGGGAAAGACGGGGAAATCTCTAGCTGGACTAGATGTTCATCAGTGGGGTTCTTTAGGCCTCCTTTAAGAGCTACTTGTACAGTCCTCATCTCTGTACACTCAAACCCCATCTTTATCTGGTTTAGGGTCTAACAGACTGACAGGGGCTGAGGACTCAGGCTCAGTATGACTTTATCAGGCAGAAGAGATCAGGTTTTCTAGCAGAGAGATCAAAAGTCTATAGAGAAGTGAGAGCAAAGGTCGGGTGTAGACCCGGGAGATCTGATCTGATGTGCCCTTGGGTGTCACAGCAAGGATCTGCCCAGGTGCAGTGGGAATGAGATGGAGGTGGAAGCTGATCAGGCAGTGGAGGAGGGCTGGCCATAGGGCGGTCAAGACTCAACATCCCCCTCTGGGCTCCTGCTTGCAGCGCCTTGCTGTCCTAGCGACATTAGCGCAGTGTTGGTGTCCAGCGACAGAGTGGAAATCGCCTGGTCTCCTGTGCGCGGTGCTGAGCTCTATGAAACCAAGGCCATAGCTGGGTACAGCGTGGTGGAGTGCAACGACACCGCTCCTGCTTGCACGCTCTCGGCTTTGGATTGTGACACTAAGTACAACATCACCGTGTACTCCTTCAGTGAGATCCGGGGCAGCAATCTGTCCTGCTCGTCACACTACATCACCACGGGTACGGTACCACTCGGCTGTCATTCACAGGTGTCTAAACCGTCATCCTTGCTGTGAGCCTCAGGAGGGCTATTCAGCAAGACCTACACAAGAGGGGGCTGGAGAGGTGGCTCGGTTGTTGAGAGTCTTCCTGCTACTACAGAGGATAGGTCAGTTGCCAGCTCCCACATCAGGAGGCTCACGAGCTCACGTAGCTCCAGATCCAGTGATCTGGTGCCCTCTTCTGGCTTCTGTAGGCACTGCAAGCATGTATCCAAACCCACTCTCAGGCAAGTATTGCCTGAGGCTTTTTATCCAACAGCCCAGGCCAGGGCTGGGATTGGAATTACAGCTCTAGGAATTGGAACCTGGATTCAGGAGAAAGATGAACATTCCCAACTCCCATCCACCCCAGATTTAACTTCCATCATTGGATTGAGGAGAGGCAGGGAAGAAAGTTAAGAAGGGAAGGGAAAGTGTGTGTGTGTGTGGGGGGGGAACAGGAAGAGATCACCTTGAGGGGAGTTTTGGGCAGGGATTACTGACCTCAGCCATCGGGTTCCTGTTGCCACCGGGGACTGCCTACTCATGAGGAATGCAGATGTTTGTCCTGGTTATTTTGGATTTTGAAGTTCAAAATGTTTTATTTTCCAGTTGGCCCAAAACAGCAGGAACCTAATGCTCTATGCCAATGTCAACATTTTTCTGCAAAAAAAAGTTCTGTGAATTTGACCTATATGCATATATGACTGAAAACCATAGTTTTGATATCTCAAAAGAATATTCTTCCACAATTTTATACACACATAATGCATTTTAGCTCCAGGCAGTGGTGGCGCATGCCTTTAATCCCATCACTCAGGAGGCAGAGGCAGGTGGATCTCTGTGAGTTCGAGGCCAGCCTGGTCTACAAGAGCTAGTTCCAGGACAGGAACCAAAAGCTACAGAGAAACCCTGTCTCGAAAAATCCAAAATAAATAAATAAATAATGCATTTTAGCACTACGTTATTTCCTTGATTATCCCTTCCCCTACCAGGGGATTTTTTTTTTTTTTTTTGGTTTTTCGAGACAGGGTTTCTCTGTGGTTTTGGAGCCTGTCCTGGAACTAGCTCTTGTATACCAGGCTGGTCTTGAACTCACAGAGATCCGCCTGCCTCTGCCTCCCGAGTGCTGGGATTAAAGGCGTGCGCCACCACCGCCCGGCCAGGAGATATTTCTTTAAAAAAAAAAAAAACCAACTTATTTATTTACTAGATAGGGTCCCTTTAACTTAGGGTGGTCTTAAACTTGCAGCAGTCCTCCTGCTTCTGCTTGCAAGTACTGGGATTATAGGCATTAGCCATCACACCCGGCTCCACTTCAACGTGCTTTTCTTTTTTGAAGTGGGTCTCATGTAGCCCAGTTGGCGAGACTCACTGTGCAGCCCAGGACGATCCTGCACTCCTGATCCTCTTACCTCTGCCTTCCAAACGCTGGGGTTCTAGGTGTGCTTGCCAGCCTAGATGATACAGTGCAGGGGATAAAAGCCAGGACTTGGTACGTGCTGGGCAAGCCCTCCGCCACTTAAACCATATCCTGAGCCCTGGGGTCTGTTGCTGGAGGTGCAGGGGGTCTGGGAAGGGGAGGGAAGGAGAGGAGCCCGTTTTAAACCAAATGGCATGTATAGCATTTTTGACTCTGGTGTTTTAATTAATAATCTAACACTTCTTAGCTCCTTGCAGTCCTGAAATAAAACATATTTCAAAGGATGCATTCTCCACGATTAATGTGCACTGGCGATCAACGAACGAAGGCGCCACTTACACCGTGACTGCCCAGGGGAAGAAGGGGCTGTTCCAGTGTAGCAGCACAGGGGAGACCTGCATCATCGGGGGCCTGCCCTGCGGTTCCGTGTTCTCTGTCAGTGCTGTGGCCGAAACTCAGGCGGGAAAGAGCCTGCCCAGCTACAGTGTGCCCCTGGAAACAGGTATGTAGCAACATTGACCCCGTAAATCCTTAGGACTTGCTTTAGGACAGGCATTTTATTTAATTTGCCCTAAGTGTGATGGAAATTCAGCACTACAGTACTCGGTGGCTTTCAAAGAATCTCAGTCTTAGAGGAAAATAAAACTTTTGTCATTTTACATGTTGTGTAAACGTAGCTTCAAAATTCTCTTGTCTTGCCCAACATTCCTATCCAAGGATATGCTGACCCTGTAGAAAACCTCCTTAGAATTTATATCATCCCAAGCCACGGTCAAAACAGCCAACAAGAAACCATATTTATTATTCATGTCTTTGGTTGAACCCTTTCGATTGTACCTCTAAAAAGCACTTTTCTGAGTATAGTTTCTAGGGCTGGAGAGATGTATCAGAGGTTCAAAGGCATTTTCTGGCCTTGCAGAGGACCTGAGTTTAGTTCCCAGCACCCATATCAGGTTGGCTAACAACCACAAGTAAATCTAGCTTCAGGGACCCAACGTCCTTTTCTGGTTTCCATGGGCAACTGTACTTGTATGCATACACACACGCACACATATGTACATAGAATTAAAAATAAAATAAACATTAGGAAGACATGTTCCGAGTTTAGTTTCCTAATCAGTAAGAGGCAAGTAATAATTTTTTTTTCCTTTTCCTGAGACAGGGTTTCTCTGTGTAGCCCTGGCCATTCTGGAACTCACTCTGTAGACCTGGCTGGCCTTGAACTCAGAAATTCATCTGCCTCTGCTTTGAGAGCTGGAATTAAAGGTGTGTGCCACCACTGCCCACAAGGCAGGTAACAGCCTTCTTACAGGGTTGTCGTGAGCACTAAGCTAACTAGGCCGCAAAGCTCTCAACATGGCACCTTCTAAACAATGAGATGGCCATGACAGGAAGCTATTATTGACTGAGAGCGCTGTGTTTGAAAAACATTTATCAGTCAGGCTTAGTGGTACGCACCAAAGCAGGTGAATTTCTATGAGTTCAAGGCCAGCCTTGTCTAAATCGTGAGTTCCAGACCAGCCTAGGGCTGCACAATGAGACTGTGTCTCAATGCCTCCCCCAAGAGACATCTAACAAAATTCTTACATTAATATGGCTATTATGAGCATTGGTGGAGGGCTTGCCTAGCACGTGAAAAGCCCTGGGTTGAATTCCAAGCACCACACAAACCTGGTGTGGTGGTATACACCTATAATCTCAGCATTCAGAAGTCGGAGGCAGGTAGATTAGAAGTTTAAGGTCATCCAAAGATACATGTAGAGTTTAAGACTAACCCACATGAGACTCTGTCTCAGAAAAGAAAGAAAGAAAGAAAGAAAGAAAGAAAGAAAGAAAGAAAGAAAGAGAATGAAGGAAGGAAGGAAGGAAGGAAGGAAGGAAGGAAGGAAGGAAGGAGGAAAAAGAAATGGGAAAAACAACATATGATCCAAAGCCTATTCTAGAACACTGCATTCTTGGAGAAAATGCTCACAATACATGGTTGATATTACAAGGTGCATCAGAGGGTATGGACAAAGGAAATTTTTCTTTTCTTTTCTACTTTTTTTTTTTAAGACAGGGTTTCCTCGTATAGTCCTAGCTGTCCTGGAATTAGCTCTGTAGACCAGGCTGGCCTCAGACTCACAGAGGTCCACGTGCTTCTGCCTCCCGAGTGTTGGCATTAAAGGCATGTGCCACTACTGCCTGGTGAAAATTTCATTAAAAAGAGAAAGCATGAGAAACTTAGGATTTTAAGGGAAAAGTGAGCAAAGTTCCTTTTATTACTTGCTTGTTATTGTGTGTGAGTGTGCATGTGTGATGGGGAGGGTGTGAACATATCACATGTGTGTAGAGTACATTCTCTGCTTCCACTGCGCATGCCCAGAGATTGAACTCATTGTCAGCTTGCCCACTGAGTGCTTTACCTAAAGTGCAGCCGCGCAGTCCCATTGTGGTTATCGTCTATAAGGAATCTGGAAGAAAATTAAATTCTTTTCTGTTTTCCGTTTTAGTGCCATGCTGTCCAGTTGGTCTGACGGCGGTGCAGGTCACCCAGTCTATAATCAACGTGAGCTGGACTATTGGGACAGTGGCTCAGACCTACGTGACAGTGCTTGAGTCACAGATGGGACAGTCCAAGTGTCACACCCATCAGAACCACTGCCTTCTGGGATGCATCGCATGTGGCATCAACTACACGGTGGCATTGAAAGCCATTAGCCCCACTGGACTGACTGCAGACTGTGCCTACCAAAGTTATTCTTCCAGTAAGTGAATTCTAAACTCTAGCCCTTGAGTACTGATGTCTTAATTGCTGTTCTGTTGCTGTGAAGAGACACTATGACCAAGGCAGAGTTTTTTTTTTTTCTGTTTGTTTTTGTTTTGTTTTGTTTTTGTTTTTCAAGACATGGTGGATCTGTGTAGCCCTGGCTGACCTGGAGCTTGCTCTGTAGACCAAGCTGCGCTGGAACTCAGATCTGCCTGCCTCTGTGTCCCTAGTGATGGTGTTATGGGTGTGTGCCACCACTGCCCAGTCCAGGACAACCCAAAAGAAAGCATTTAATTGGGGGCTCATTTACAGTTTCGAGAGTTAGTCCACAGTCCATGATCACCATGGTGAGAAGCAGACAGCCTAGGACTGGGGCAGTAGCTGAGAGCTTTACATCCTGATCCAAAGGCAGCCAGCAGAGAGACTGGGCCTGGCATGAGTGTTTGAATCCTGAAAGCCCACCCCCAGTGACACACCTCCCCTAAAACGGTCACACCTCCTAATCCTTCCCAAACAGTTCTATCAGCTGAGTACCAAGCATTCAAATAGACGAGGCTATGGGGACCATTCTCATTGAAACCATCACAGTTGCTAAGGAGTCCATGATCTCCGGTCTAGGCTCAGTCCATCCTTCCCATTTGGGCTCAGCAGTTAGGAGCAGTGGCTTAAGAGGACCCAGGTTCAATTCCCAGCACCCACATGGTGCTCACAGATATCTGTAATCCAGCTCTAAGTGATTTGACACCCTCATACTGACATAAATGCAGGCGAAACATCGATGCACACAAAATAAAATTATATTAATCATTAAAAAGAGATGGTGACCTCTACCTCACTTTCTTTCTTTTTTGTAAAATATTTATTTATTTATTATGTATACAATATTTTGTCCATGTGTATGCCCGCTGGCCAGAAGAGGGCGCCAGACCCCATTACAGATGGTTGTGAGCCACCATGTGGTTGCTGGGAATTGAACTCAGGACCTTTGGAAGAACAGGCAGTGCTCTTAACCACTGAGCCATCTCTCCAGCCCCTCTACCTCACCTTCAAATTCAGATTATTTCTTAGTGTCGTGTTGCCAATCATCTTCAACCACTCATCACCTTGTGTTTTGAGATAAGTTCTCTTACCAAATTTGAAACTTGTAAATGAAGACCGCACTTTTGTTTCCCAACTGTCTAGACCCAAATAATCACAGAGAAATTATATTAGTTACTGTTTGGCCAATGGCTCAGACACATTCCTAACTAGCTCTTACATCTTAAATTAACCCATTTCTTTTCATCTATGTCTCACCAAGGGACTGTGGCTTACCAGTAACCTGCTGTCATTTTTCTCCTTCAGCAGCTGTGTGGCATCTCCTTGGACTCCACCTATTCTCTCTCTTCAGATTTCCCGACTGACTTTACCCCTCTAAGCCAGTGGCCAAAACAGCTGTGTTCAATAACTGATAAAAGCAGCATGTATACAGAAGACACCCCACATCAGAGACTCACCAGTCTGGCTAGATTAGTTGAATAGTGAGCACCAGGGGTGGTCCTGTCTCTGCCTCTCCAGTGCTGAGATTATAGGCACATGGCATCATAGAGCTGTTATGCTGAAATTTTACATGCATACTGGAGCTCGAACTCACTGACCTAGCCCTCCCCTCACTCATGTATGGCAGAGGCTTCACCATCCTAACCCTCTCCTCAGCCCTAACCACACAGAGCACTTTCCAACATGTTTACAGTTCCCTTGGACTTGGAACTAACTTCAAAGCTCAGCAGTTTCTGTCAGTCCTTGGTGCTTTGCTTCCCCTGGTAAAAAGGCTAGGCTGTTTCCTGAAGGGGATGATGGTCCTTTTTTACATGACAGAGAGATCTGTAGTGAACACTAACAGCCTGGCAGAGGTTCCCGGAAGCGTTTGAGCATACATCCTACCTGGTTTGCACTGTCATCACGCTGCGTTTCTCTCTCTCTTCTGAACCACTCCGGCCTTCTGTAATTTATCACTTTAACAGGCCAAACGGGAGCAGAGGCTTCTTCCCACAAATGCCACGCCATTCAGGAATAATGGAAAGAAGCAGCAAGCAGAGCAAGGCTAGCAAAGTTTCCTCTCATATATCATCCTAAACCTGCTGAGGTGGCTGCCTGGAGGGCTGTTTTGGAACAAACTCCAGAGACCGCCTCCAGGCTAGAGGAGAAACTGCCCGGTGGTAATTAGTTCTCGCTTTGCTGGGCTCGGGACAGTGGGGTTGAAATACAATTTTGGCTTCTTGGAGGCAGTAGAAAATATCTTAACTGGGAGCCGAAATTAGAAATGGCTGCTTATAACTCGGGCTGCCTTTCTTTTCCATGATCCTTGTTCCTTTTAGGAAAGAAGAAAGCAAAGGTAGCAGCATCTCCCTGGCCTCCGGGTGAAAGCATCATAATGATCTGTACGGTGTAGCGGGTTTACACCTCCCTTTGGCCTGTGACTTTCTGTTCTGTTGGTTGCCCCTTTCTCATCTGCATTACCAGTTCTGAGAAGATGGTTCATTGCTTATTTCTCCACCTAACATTTTAAATTTTAATCAATTAATTGATTTGTGTGTGTGCTCCCACAAACACGTCAGGGTTTGCTTGTGGAAGTCACAGGTCAGCATACAGGGGCTGGTGCTCTCCTTCTGCCATGTGGGGCCTAGAGGCTGAAATTAGTTGATCAGGCTTCATGGCAAGCACCTGTACCAGCTGAACAACTTTGCCAGCCTTAAAACAATTTCTTAAAAAAAAAAAAAAAAAGTCTAGAAAAAAATAAATAAATAAACCAGTCCAAAAAAGGTGGCTCATAACTGTAATCTCTTTACTCGGGAAGGACAGGCAGGAGGGTCAGGAAATTATGGTCATCCTGTGCTTTAGAGTTGTTTATGCTAATATTGCCAACAAAATGGAAAAATTGTTTTCAACTAAGTAAAAAGAATAAATTAAGCCAGATAGATTAGCTCCCCTTTTTATTGCTTTGACAAAAATATCTGAAAAGCCAGGTGGTGTGGTGCACACCTCTCTGAGGTAGAGGCCAGCCTGGTCTACAAAGTGAGTTTCAGGACTGCCAGGGCTACACAGATAAACACTGTCTAGAAACACAAAACAAAATCTGACAAAAAAGCCAAACAACTCAAGGGGCCGGAGTGATAGTCCAGCAGCTAAGATAGCAACTGCTCTTCCAGGAGACCAGTGTTCGGTTCCCAGCGCCCACACTGAATGTAACTCCAGTCCGCCCTCTCCCAGCCTCAGGCACTGCGTTCACATGTACACCCCACACTGTACACCCCACCCGTGTACACCCCACACATACCCACAATTAAAAATAAATAAGCAATGACATGGTTGAGAAAATATGTCAGGAAGGGGTTGATTTCATTTGCAGTTCATGGTGAGATCATGGCAGCAGGAAGAAGCTGGTCACCTTGTCTGAAGTCAGAAATTGGGTAGGTGAATGCTTGTATTCAGCTGGCTTCTTCCGTAGTTAATGCTGCCCAGGCTCCCTTCTGAGGGAATGGTACAGCCCACATTTAGGGTGGGTCACCCCACCTCAGTTAACAGAATCTACATATCCCTCCCAGGCATTTCCAGAAGCTAACTTCCTCTAGACAGCCCTCTCAGGCCCACCTGAAACTAACTTCCTCTAATCCCTCGAAGAAGAGCCTCTTGTCTCTTCTCCTGGGTGATTCTGGAGCCTGTCAAGCTGACAGTGTTAGCCATCATGTGGCCTCCTGACCAGCATCCTAGCACTCAGGAGGTGAGACAAAGAGGTTCACCAGACAGCCATGATTTCAAAGCCAGCCTACACTACATAGCGAATGAGATTCTGTCTCCAACTGCCTTCCAAATAATCAACCAGGCAAGCAGTCAGTCATGCTGGGCATAGTGGTGCACACAGAATCCAGGGCTTGAGAGACTGAGGCCGGAAGGCGAATTTAGGGGCTAGCCTGGACTACATAGCAATACCCTGTCTCAAGCGAATGAACACACACACAGGGGGAGAGAGAGAGAGAGAGAGAGAGAGAACATGCACAAATCAAATGAGCCTGATTCTTCTTTAAAAAGTTATACATGACCTTTATTTTATTTTGTGAGCATTCCACCATCTGGTGCCCTGATTAATACCTAATGTTTGACTCACTCAAAATATTTGGGAAACAGGACCAGAAGAGTACCCAATCGATTAGCACAGATGAGGCATGGACCAACCAGCTTGCTCACTAGCCTGTCATAGAGGTGGCTGCCTCCTAGGTGTGCTCCTGCTCATAGCTTCTAGGGTGAACACAATGAGGTAGTTTAGTCCCCCTAAAGTCAAATGAGATTGGGGGGCATCATGCTATACCTTGATAGGATAGTGTGCATTTGACACTTATGCTATACCTCGATAGGACGGTGTACATTTGACTCAGCGTTTGCACCTCTCTGCCCACTGTAGACCTTTGACCCTCCAAGGTTCTATGTTAGAAGCCCCTCCCCCTCCCCACCCACACATGGACTTCTGATTGTGCAGCTCACCACGGGAAGAGCACACACAGCCCTTCAGACCTTGCTCTGATCTAGCCGGAGAGCAATCGTTCTCTGCAGAGGTCTCCAGTTCTGCCTTTTCCCTCTGTAGTGATTGTAAACAAAGCCATGCTCGTGTGATGATGAAATAATAATTTGGGGCTTGTTTTTATCCTGTAGGTGCCTGCTGCCCACTGGGGGTCAAATTATATAGGCTGGGCCCTAATGGCATCCGGATCTACTGGCAAGCCTCCAGGGGCTCTGCCAATTATAGCACCGACCTCCATGGGTCCAAAGGCATCTTCACGTGTGTCCCAAGCGCTGGTTTAAGTTTCTGTGATGTCACCGACATCCCCTGTGGGGACGTATACACTGTGATGGTCTCGCCAGTTGCTGAAACAGGACTGAAGCTCACATTCTGTCCAAAGAAAATATACTCAGGTAAATCAAGTTATGACCTTTAATTTACAACCAGCCCAGTGGTACAGCCCTTGACATAGCATGCACAAAGGCCCCAGCGCCCAAAAGAAAAACATAAAAGGAAGATTAAAACTAACCCTTGGGCTGGCAAGATGGCTTAGGGGTATTTTCGTTTGCTTTCTCCTACTGAGAGAAACACCACATTCCAAAGCAACCGAGGGGAGGAAAGGGTTTGTTTGGCTTGTAGGTCACAGCCCATCCTCAAGGGAAGTCAGGGCAGGAACTCAAGCGGGAGCAGAGGCAGGAAACATGGAGGAAAGCTACCTACTGACCTATTCTCAGGTTCAGTTACCTTTCTCAGAGAGCCCATGCTCGCCCGCCTAGGGATTGTACTGCCCACCATGGACTGGGCCCTCCTACATCAATCATCAAAGAAGACAATTTCCCACAGCCATGTCCACATGTCAATGTGATGGAGAAAATTCCTCAACTGAGGCTTCTGCTTCCCAGGTGACTTAAACTATGTCAAGCTGACAATGAAAACTAAGCAGTACAGTGGGTAAAAGTGCTTGCCCTTGCCTGGCTGAGTGCAATCCCTCGAGCCCATGTCGTGTGTCTCAGCCAGGGTTTCACACCATGACCCAAGCAACCTACAGAGGAAAAGTGTTTATGTGCTTGCATTTTTATCACCGAGGGAAGCTAGGGCAGGAGCTGAAGCTGAGACAATAGAGGACACCGTTTACTGGTTCGCTCTCCCACGACTTGCCCAGTCAGCTCTCTTACAGAACCCAGCTGAGGGGTGGCACCTGCCACAATGACCTGGACCCCCCCCACACACACACATCAAATGCCCCGCAGACTTGCCCACAGCCCAGTCTTAGGGAGGATTTTTCAGCTGAGGTTCCCCTTTCTCAGATGACTCCAGCTTGTGTCAGCTTGACATGAAACTGGCCAGCACATGATAGAGGGAGAGAACTGGCTCCTACCAGTTGTGTGGTTTATATCCATGAACCCACACTCTCACATGCACAAATTAACCCCCAAAATATTAAAACTTATCTTCAGGTCAGAATTACCTGTGAATTTGAGCAAAGAACTCAGGACCGCAAGGGGTGCACCCACACACTGAGACAATGGGGATGTTCTATTGGGAACTCACCAAGGCCAGCTGGCCTGGGTCTGAAAAAGCCTGGGATAAAACCAGACTCCCTGAACATAGAGGACAATGAGGACTACTGAGAACTCAAGAACAATGGCAATGGGTTTCTGATCTTACTGCACGTACTGGCTTTGTGGGAGCCTAGGCAGTTTTGATGCTCACCTTACTAGACCTGGATGGAGGTGGGGGTTCCTTGGACTTCCCACAGGGCAGGGAACCCTGATTGCTCTTCGAGCTGAGGAGGGAGGGAGACTTGATTGGGGGAGGGGGAGGGAAATGGGAGGTGGTGGCGGGGAAGAGACAGAAATCTTTAATAAATAAGTAAAATAAAAAAAAAAAAAGAATTACCTGTGAATTAAGAGGCAGGGCAATCCCTCAACGGCTAAGTGTGAATTCTCTGCAAGCTGCAGGAATTCAGACTTCTTTGGAATTGCCGTGTGGACCCGTGTGCCTCTCCCCCTTCAGAAAAAGGGCCAGATCCTTACTATTTTCATAGTAAAGAGGATTAAAGTGATTGGCGATTTGGGAACAGATTTTTAAACATAGTCTAGAGATGTCATTTGACAACTTGTCATGTTGGACCTTAAAAGACTTGGCCTTCGCTGTACCATAGTGATGCACACTTTTTATCCCAGCACTCGAGAGGCAGGCAGATCTCTGTAAGACCGAGGCCAGCCTGGTCTACAAAGCAAGTTGTAGAACAGCCAGGGTGATTACACAGAGAGACCTAGTCTCAAAAACAACAACAGCAGCAGCAACAACAACAAAGCAGTCTTGAACTTTTATTTGCACAGATTGAGAATGAGGACAAAGGGGGAGTTTGCAGATCAAAGGAAAGGGAATTTATAAATCCTAAATAAGGGCTAGAAATCTGAGTGGGTAGACAGGCTGTGATCACAAACCAGGGCTGACAGCCAGGCTGTCTCACCAGGGCTGGCAGGAGACATTAGCAATTCTCTTGTTCTGTGTTCCAACACCCCCCCCCCCACACACACACACACCTTGCCCAGGGCACAGTCATATATTTTTCATGTACTTCTAAGAGAAGGAAGAGAAAAGCAATAACGAGGCCCTAGAATTTTGCAGGTGAGCGCAAGAAGATGAAAAGATGCCTCAGGAGCCTTTCCTGATAAGCAGTCCGCATTTTCTAATTAAATTCAGGTGACAAGAGGTTCATGATGACTCTCGGTGGCAGAACATGGCCAGCTCTTCCTAAAGGGAAGAGCTCTCCTTAGATGTCATGCTTTGATTTTTATTTATGTTTTAATCGTGCCACTTTCCCCCAAATCTGGTCCATAGCACGTCCTTCTGAGAAGAGACTGGAGTGGATTCGTGGTGTGCAGCTGAGCTCTTTGGAAGACAAGCTCACCACTCAATAACAACATGTCATGTTTGCTGGATACTTCACAAACTTAAGTGTCCTCCTGCATGGTTAGGAGCACACAGTCCCTTTCCAGCAGTCCTGAGTTCAATTTCTAGTCCCCACATCAGATGGCTCAACCACCTGTAACTTTAGCTCCCCTGGCTTACACACACACACACACACACACACACACACACACACACACACACACACACCCTATCACATTTATGTCTGGTTGAATGCTCAAAATAACCATAAGAAGTAGATTCAGCAGACCTTACTGTTTCTGGTTTATAAGTGAGACCCAATGGCTCCCACGTCTGTATCTCCAATTCTCTGCAAGTCACTAAATTGTATATGACCCAATTATGTGTGGACATGAAATAGCAAGCGGAGGATCCTTCCTGAAAGCACACTTGGGGGACATAATTTGCCTTACTCCTCATGAGCCCCAAACCAGTTCAGGCCAGATAGATCATCCTTTCCATTCTTCCCGCCCCGATACATTTAGAATATTTTTAGTGGAAATTTTCCAAGTTTGGTTGCTCTTAAGAGTGGAGAAACCTATCCCACAGTCAGAGAGGGGTGTATGTGGAGCTCGGAGCAAATGTGGGCCTGCGGTTGCTAGGTGTGTTGTTTGGAGAGGGATGTGTGGTGTGTGCAGCCTATGCAGGCAAAGAAGCTAGGCTGCCAAGTTCATCTTCAGAAGAGGGCCTGTGTACAGTCTGAACCTAGAAGAGTCCCAAGCGGCCAAACCATTCACTATGCTTGCCTATCTCAGCATCTCCTTCTCTTATCTGAGTCTTCTCTTCTTCATTTTTGGTCTACTTTCCATTTACTGTTTTTTTTGTTTGTTTGTTTTTAGCAGTTCTGGAGATTAGACTCAGGACATAGTACAAGCTAGGCAAATACCACACTGCCGAAGTACCATTCCCTCAACATCCCCCCCCTCCCTATCCCTGGGCCTTTTCCTAAAACTTTCTTTTGAAACAATGGCTTGCTAAATTGCCCATACTGACCTCAGCTGCCTAAGTAGCTTGCATTACAGGCTTGTACCACCACGCCCAGTCTTTTTTCCTTTTTTACAAATGTGTGACTTTCCTGTCTGAAATACATCAACAGGGCTGGGAAGATGGCTCCGTGGGTAAAGCACCTGCCACACGATGGTAAGGACCTGAGTTTGGATCCCCAGAGCTTAAGTAAAAGGCCAGGCATGGTAGCGCACACAGCTGTAGCCCCAGCGCTTGGCGGTGGTGGGGCTCTAAGCAGATCCCTGTAAGTTTATCAGCCAGCCTAGCCGAATCAGTGAGCTTCTGGTTCAGGGAGAGAGATACTGTCTCAAAAGCTAACAGTGGAGAGCATCAAAGAAAGACACCCGGATCAGCCTCGGACCTCCATGCACACAAACTCCCCATAAAAAATATATATATATATATATATCAATGAGTATGTTTTCAACGCTTATGTTTTGTTTGTTTTTTACAGTTACTTGTTCTGGAAGTACACTCGGGATGGGTAAGTGATTTTTCTCTTCTGGATAGAGTTGGAGAGAATTTGTGATGCTATGTTTCGGAGCTACTTAAAGAAATCACGATCACAGCTAATGCTGTAATTACTAAGAATGCCAAGTGTCACTTTGAGGCAGTGTCCTGCTTCCCTGCTTCCCTGCTTCCCCATAGCCTTTCCCTGATCAGGGTGCTCCCCTTCACCTTGCACAAACCGAGATGGATTCCTTTAGATGTTGAAGTCTTTTTAGTCTGAAGTCCCAGGGAAAAATGCAAATATTTTCCAGAGGGCAGCTGATTATTCCCCTCCCCTCATACATGCTTTCGAAGAGGATTCCAGTCTGCTGCACATTCAGATTCCTTGGAGCCCTTAACATTTTACTGATGGTGGGGCTCCGGCCCAGAAGGTCTGCTATCATTGTCCTAAGGTGGAGGCTGGGCGGCAGGATCTGTGAAAACCTCTCTGGTGAGTTTAAAGAGAGTGGAGGACCGAGAACTGCTGCTGTAAGCAGAGCTTCTCCATGCTGTGCACAGAGCTCCCAGTGGCCCCTCAAAGGCACCTTGCGACTTGGCAGGGACAGAGGCCTCACACTGCTAATGAGGTGAGCACTGGGCACGCTTTGGACAGAGCAGCGGCGAGAGAACCGGTCCCTCCCCCTCTCTGAGTAAGTCATTTGCCGGCCTCTCTAGGACGGTGGGAATCATACCTAGGAAGAACTTCCAGACTTCCTCTCTCTCTTCCCTGAAGACAGGACTGGTCACCTCAGGATCCTGGCTGGCAAGGGCCCTCTGACCTGCTAAAATGAGTCCTGGGATTCTGTTTGCTTAAGACTTTTGGTCTTTCTTGATCCTTGGATTATCCTAAATCTTGTCAGCCCCATGAATTAACTTATTTTTTGGGGGAGTGGGGCCTCACTATGTAGCCTCATCTAGGCTAAAACTCGCTATGTAGACCAGGCTGGCCTTGAATTCACAGAGCTCTGCCTGCCTCTGCCTCCCAAGTGCTGGGCTTAGAGGTTTACAGCACAATGCTGGGCTGAACTAAGGCAGTTTTGGGTTCAAAACCTGCTGCTTTTATTTGTACTTTGCCGACTTAGTTATAGTCCCTAAGCCTAGTTTTCCCCATCTGAAAACCGAAGTTATAGTCGCTTCATAAAACATAATAAGGGTTAAATAAAATGTGATTGATTGGACATAGTGAGAGACCTGTAGTAATAGTAACTGGTAGTTATCAGTTCAGGATCAATTTCGTCTCATAACTCTCTAGGATCTAGATAGTAACATTTGGATGTGCTACTTCTAACGTAATTCCATTTTTAACCTTACAGCGCATGACACTTGAACACGCTGGCTTTCAAAATGTGCGTCTAACAGCACCAGCGTTTCCTAGTAAGCTCTTAGAAATGCCCTCTTACCAATGGTGGCACACACTTTTAATCCCAGGACTTGGGAGGCAGAGGCAGGCAGAGCTCTGTGAGTTCAAGGCCAGCCTGGTGTACAGAGGGAGTTCCAGGACAGCCAAGGTTACACAGAGCAACTCTGTTGTGAAAAACAAAACAACAACAACAACAAAATGAAAGAAAGAAGCTGCCTCTGGCATTGGTCAATGGCCTAGTAACTGGGAAATTCTGAGGCTGAGCCCAGCAACTTGGTTTTAAGAAGCCCACAAGGATGAAGAAACAGTCTCAGTCTGAAGACCAGGGCTGCAACTCACGAAAGCCCTTGTGGCTGGAAACTTGATGCCCGGTTGGAGGACAGAGCGACAGGTGGATGTCTATGCACTCTCTGTCACCTGCCCAGCCTGGGGAGCTTTGGGGACTTTCCTCCCCAGGACATCCTTAGCAGTTGAAGGTTTATGTTCCCCTTCTGTAAATGCCTGAATGACTGACAGGTGGTGGTGTTTGCTAGGGGACATAGTCAGTTGGCCTCGGGGTGAAAGGAACGCTCCTCATCCAGTCAGTGCTCTGAGCTCAGAGACGCTGGAAGGATTCATTTCATGAGGCAGGCATTTAGTCACGCTAGTCAGTCAGAAACCCCTGGTCACTTGGAACAGTTTGGCAGCTCCCTTTCCTCCTCGCTGGCTGTGGCGTGTCACAGAAATGGCCATCTGACCATCAGCACTGAGAAACTCTCAGCATTGAAGCCGATGTCTGCACGGATAATAGATCTTAAGTGTGTCCTCTCCCTTGCCCCTTCAGTGATTTACAGAGGGAAGAGGGACGACACTGTGAGCCCCCGGTAGAAGCAGACACTCCAGGAGGTAAGTAGTGAGAGTTAACCCTGGAGGAGTCCACAGCAAGATTTTCCCTCCGTTTTAAAGATTTTCCTCATTTCTCTTGCAGAGTTAAGAAGCAGCGACGGAAACAAGCTCTTAGAACACAGAACGCCCGTAGGATAGGAAAAGCTCCGTCGGCCTTCAAGGGAGTAATTCATACTCTGTATCGACAGGGCAAGGTCAAGTGTGTCATCAGCTGCAGAGAAGTTCCAGATGACCTGTGTGAGGAGAGGTGAGGGCTCTACAGAGGAATGATCCAGAAAGTCCCCTGGAAGGCTGCCAGAGTGAGTCAGCGTGGAGTCAGAGCCTACAAGCGCAGGCGTAAAAGCGCTGCTTAGCAGGAATTTGTTCAGAGACTTCACATCCAGACACGCCGCAGAATGTTGCCGGTTCCAACCAGCTGAGGCTGGCATCGGATCCTCAGTCCTTCTGCTGCAGCCTCCCAGAGTGCTAGAATTACAGGCCTGTACCGGTTTGCCCAGCGTTCCATTACAGACTTCAACAAGTCCTGTTCACGAGTGTCTCAGCAGTTTGCCATACAGCATCTTCCCTCTAGGGAGGATGGGCGTGGACAGTATCCACCCTGAGACAGGCCTCAGTTGGGACTTTTTAGCTGGAAGTTGCACAGCAGCGTTTGCTAGGGCAACGCGGGGTAACAAACGCCCTAGGCACAGGTTCCCGGGGAAGCTGAGCTGCCAGCAGATTTCATCCAGTCAGAGCGGCATGTGAACAGCCATCTGCCAGAGCCTCGGGAAAGCAGAACTGTAGGCCAGTGGCTGGAAAGATCACCATCCGGAGGGAGCGAAGACGTCAGGTGGAGCGGTGGCCAAGGGCAGAGTCTCAGACTATGGCAGACAGACACACACAGCTTCTCGGGGGCTCAGAGATCTTGTAGCCTGTTCTCTACACTCCCCTCACCTTGTAATGGCTTCTTCCCGGGTCTGGGTAGGGAAAACAGCGCTAGATAACATAAATCTGTTGCATCTGGAACAGTGTGTGTCTGTCTAACGCCAGAACGCTAATTTTAGAGTAGTGTGAATAAGATTTGTGTCACGCATGCGCACGTGGCTGTGGCGCTTACTCCTCAGTGGCTGGAGGGTCCGAAGAAATGGCTCAGTGGAAGAGAACAGGCTACCCTTGTAGAGGACCTGGGTTCCGTTCCCAGTCCTCACACCTGGGAGCTCACAGCTGTCTCTCACTGTTCCGCGGCGGCGGTGGTGACAAGTATCCTCCTCTAGTCTCTGAGAGCGCTGGGCGTGTAAGTGAAGCACAGTCTCACATGCAGGAAAAACACCCACACTTATAAAATAAATAAAAAAAATTTAAAAAGCATGGCTCTGGAGTCAAGAATGTATATGCTTGGAAGCAACTCTAAAAGTCTACCCAAAGAACTGGAGCATGAAGTTAGGCATGAGGCAGGCAAGGATGGAAGGAGCAAGTTCCCTTCCTATATCTCCTTTACAAGGAAACCAATCAAAGTCCAACAGAGAGGATGATATATGTAAGACCGACCAGAAAGCCAATTATGAGGTCTCATGCTGGTAATCTCAACACTTAGCAATCTGAGGCAGGAGGATCATGAGTTCAAGGTCAGCTTGGCACACATACAGAAATATCTCAATAAATCGGAGATGCAAAACATGTCTCTGGTAAAGAGATCTTTATAATAAATATCCAATGTTTAAAAGATTTATTTTTATTTTATGTGTATGAATGTTTTGCCTGGATGTATGTCTGTGTATCACGTGTGTACCTGTAGAAGCCAGAAGATGGCATCAGATCCCTTGGAACTGGAGTGGTGGTCGTGAGCTGCCATGCAGGTACTGGGAACTGAACCCAGGTCCTCTACAAGAGCAACAAGTGCTGTTCACCAAGAGCTGTCTCTCTAGCCCATTATTATTATTATTATTGTTATTTTATAATTTCACACATGTATACTTTTCCCAACCATCCCTGACCACTCTCTCCACTTCTCCACAAAATCTTCATCGTGTTCATATCTGTCTGTTTTGTTTAGTGACCCGCCAAGATTTGCCAGTGCCGCCTGCGTGACTCTGGGTTGGGTGTTATCTGTTTGGGTGTGGTGGGCTCAGCAGAGGATACACAACTAAAAACAGCACCCTCCTCTCCTAGGCTCTACTGATAGCCATGCCCCTGGGGTGAAGGTGGGGCCCCAGGAGCCCCTGGATAAAGAGAAGCCAGTCCTAAAGGCGGAGTTTAATGCTTCAAGTGCACAGATGGAAGAGTTGAGTTTTGTTCAATTTAAAAAAAATTGCTTTTGCCAGCCATGACAGTGCACACCTGTGAGGCCAGCACTCAGGAAGCAGAGGCAAGTGGATCTCTGTGAGGTCAAGGCCAGCCTGGTCTACATAGGGGGTTCCTGGCCAGCAAGAGCTAGACAGTTAGACCCTGTCTCAAAAAACAAAAATCATTTTTAACTGGGCATGGTGGTGTACACTTTTTATCCTGGCTCTTAGGAGGCAGAGGCAGGTGGATTTCTGTTAGTACCAGGACAGTCAGGGTTACATAGAGACTTCCAGGACAGCCTTGACAACATAGTGAGTTCCAGGACAGCCAGAACTGTGTAGCGACACCTATCACGAAACAAAAAACAAAATTTATTCATGTATTTTAATTAACTAGTTTTTGTTAATGAACAACATAAGCGTCATTATGAAAACGTTACATGTTTATGATACTTAGCTCATGTTCAGCCCCCATTATCCTCCCATGTCCCATTCCACAGGTCTGCTTTCTCCTTTTGTTTGAATACCAGTGATGCAACAGCAATCATAGAGTCCTAGCTGTCACTTTAGAGACTTGAATTAATTAGGTATGGGGTCAGGCCCCAAAATAGTTGTTGGGTTTGTCTGTCTCATGCTCACCAAGCACTTCTGACATGTCGGAGTTTGGGAGACTTTCTGTTCTTGCCTAGGTGAGTTTCTCGAAGTCAGATTTCAGTGGTGGGACACTGAAACCATGGAGGAAACACCGGTGAGACCCAGTGTTCAGAGGAGGTGCATGTCCTGGTGGGAAGCCTATTCTGGACTGTGGGGCTAGCACCCACGTGAGACTATGTGGTACACTCAATTGATAACAATGCACCTTTCAGAATGGCACCTCAGCATCGAGCCTATGGCTGACTGGAAGAGAAACTGATAAACCTAATGGAAGGGCAGGATCTCTGTCTTCAAAGATCAGCGCAAGAAAACGGCCACATCCACTGAGTTATGTGTCTGAGGCTAAGACACACTGGCCAGAATTCCACAAAAGGCAATGTGGTCCACACTGGGCGGAGGCCAAATGAGTGTTTACCTAATTTACTTAGTCTGTATGATGCACAGACCACACACTGCTAAGAGCTTTCTGCATATTCATTTCGCTTCCACAAGGACCCCACAAGCTAAATAAGAACCTCGTCCTCTTTCCACAGATGGAGAAAAGAGGCCCAGAAAAGACAAGACACTCATCCGTGTTCACACAGTTCACTGGTGCAGACACCTCCAGGGGTCATCAATATTTTGTTTGTGCAAAGTCTTTCACAAGATTATTATGATAACTTCATCATTTGCTGGAGAGAAAGACCGGCACCGGATAAAGGGAAATGGGCTCAAAGGTAGGCAACCTGCTCTAACTCCACTGCCTGAAACTCAAGCTATTTTATCCGTTCAACGGCTCTACGGCCTGTGCAGCTTTTCCTCTCTGGCCAGTGTCGGTGAGTTTTGCCTTCATTCAGCGGTGTCATATTTGAGAAATACAAACACACATTTTAATCTGTATAGGAGAGCCAACTAGAGGAGAGCTGGAGAAACAGCTCAGGGAGATTATGCAAAACCAGAGAACGTGGGAGGACAGCTGATAGGATGCAAGAGAA
Source organism: Microtus ochrogaster (assembly GCF_000317375.1). Taxonomy (NCBI): domain Eukaryota; kingdom Metazoa; phylum Chordata; class Mammalia; order Rodentia; family Cricetidae; genus Microtus; species Microtus ochrogaster. Next base: position 2,059,901 of record NW_004949123.1, on the reverse strand, counting down.
GAGGCGTTTATGATCTTGAAGCCAGACAGCTTCAGGTCCTAGCCCATCCGGAGATTTTTTGTTTTGTTTTGTTTTTCCAGACAAGGTTTCTCTCTGTAGCTGTCCTGGAACTAGCTCTTGTAGACCAGACTGACCCTGAACCTGCAGGCCTGCTTCTGCCCCCCCCCCCTTCCCCGAGTACCAGGATTAAAGGTGTGTGCCACCACCGCCTGGCTTCATCCGGAGATCTTTTTATTTTTATTTTTATTTTTTATTTTTATTTTATTTTTATTTTTTTCATCCGGAGATCTTACATGATGTGCTTACCCTTCTTCAGCCTTGCTTCTCTCACTTGTAAACCAGCAGTAAAGATTTTCATTTTGCTGGGGTTTGCAAGGTTTTAGATGTGTATTCATGAGCTGAGGAGATAGCTCAGTTGGCAAAGTATCTGTGAGTGAGCATAGGACCTGAGTTTGGACCAAACGCTGGGCAAAAGTCGGCTATGGTGGTGTGTGCCTGTAATCCCAGTCCTGAGAGGTGGAAACAGAAGGATCACTGAAACGTGCTCATCAGTCTGGCTGTTCCAAACAGGCGAGCTACAGGCTTGAAGGGACTCTAGCCCACTCAAGCATGTGGCTATGGCAGGCCTTGCCCTTCTCCCCCAATTCTCTTTACCTTGCTAAAAAACCATTAAATTACATCCCTGAAGCTAGCCCCCAAAATCTATTCCCTTTTTGAGCCAATCCCTCCTCCTGAAGTTGACTACCAAGGTCTAGCTATCAAATTATTGAGATCTAGCAATCAAAAGCTCCCCTTGGCTGACCTAATTAACATGCCCAATTCAAACTGAATACCTCATTCTAACACCCGGTTTGCCCTTGTACCTTTATAAACTGCGGTGTTCCTGCCAAGTCTGTCTCTACTCTATCCAGAGGCAGTCCTTTGTCCCTCGGGACAAATACCCCTGCTCTCTTTCCTGTGTTGCCTTCCCCTTCTCCCTCTTCGTCTGTCTTCCTCTGTCTTTGTCCCTTATCCCTGCCCTGTGTCTCTCTGGGGCAAATAAATCTCCTTCATGCTGAGAACTTGGTCTTGGGGATCCTGAGCCAAGGTTTAGCGAGATCCTACCTCAAAAATCAAAAGGCAGAGAAGTAACTGAGGAAGGCACCTGACATTGTTCTCTGGCTTCTGCACGCACATACTCCCCCAACACACAAAGATAATGTATCATACACAGGTACAGCGCAACTGGTTTGAATCCACACCACTAGTAAGAATCAGAGCTTGCAGTCTACAAACCACAATCCCAGAGAACTGAGATGACAATGAAGACACTAAGAGACACTTACATAGACATAATCTACATGGGAAGTAGAAAGTAGAAAAAGACAAGATCTCCTGAGTAAATTGGGAGCATGGGGACCTTGGGGGAGGGTTGAAGGGGGGAAGGGAGAGGCAGGGAGGGGAGCAGAGAAAAATGTAGAGCTCAATAAATATGGAAAGAAAAAAGAATCAGAGCTAGAATCTGTACATTGTGAATTTGTGTGTGTGTGCACCAGGGACTCTGCACTGTCCCTGGGCCTTTAGGGACACATGTCATAACCACAGCTCCTGTGACAGTATTTCCAGCTCTGAAGGGCATTTTGTGTCACTTCCTGACACCTAGGCTTTTGAAGGGTCTGACCTCACCGTCCCACTTCCTCTGCTTGACCCCCACAGTAAGCGACCCCAGAGAGATCTGCTCCACTCCGTGAGGTGTTTCTTAGGGGTTGGGCTCCACCCTACTATACATACTAAGCAGAACTTGATTTAAATTTGAAAAGGGAGTGGGAAAGATGGTGCATATATTAAAAACTGTGAGGGACTGAATCCATTTAGAGGAGGCTTAAGGCTCCAGCTTCTATTGCCACAAAAACCTCAAACGGTGGCTCCTCAAACGGAAAAAAAACACTCTTGTCATTGTTTTCTACTCCCTGCCACTCTGTTTTCTGGGTAACACAAGCTGATCCTTTCCCTGGTGCAGCACTTGCCGTGAAACCTTGGTCACGCGCAACATCAAGTCAGCCTCTCCTTTCTGTGGTCGCTTGAGGCTAAAAGAGACAATCCACTCTGTCTGATATGTGGTACACACTCAGCACTCAGTCCAATTTAGACATTATTAGGAATAGCACTTACTAACCATTTCACTGTGTGACCAGTATGAATCTTTGAAACTATGGGCTCTTTGCAAACTCCTGTAGGAATGCTTATGTCTACCAGTGTAAAAATAGTTGCCAGGACGCTCAGTAACTGAGCTGATTAAGTGCTTTGCTTTCAGATCTCAAGACTGGTTCTCAAGTAGGCTGCTGCCTAAATTATCTTGATATGAGCTCAAATCAGTTCCTGTTCATCAGTTTTTGACAATAATTTTAGGTCTTAAAAACATCGATAATCTTCTCCATGCATTTTTTTTTTTTTTGCACAAACTTGTTAAATAACAGAGGATTGTTTTCTTGGTGATTTTTTTCTGTTCCTAAAGGCATTCACTTTTTTAGGGCAGTGTCGGGACCACGATCTCTGCTCTTGGTTGTGTTGATCCCACTGGTTGAAAATAAGATCACTATCACAATTTAAAGCCAAATTTGAAGCAATCTTTAATTAGATACTGGCCAGGTTGATGGACTCTCTGGCTAGGTCCATCTCTGGGTTTCCAGAAAATGGCTCCTAGTCATGGTTTGCAGGGCTTAAAAAGGCAAACGCCACAATTCACCACATTTTTCATCGGGTCCAATCAGAAGAAAGCTTACGTCCTGGCACATTTTCTGCCTACGTGTCTCCCGCCTACACGAGACCAAACACAACCAGTGTAGTTGGATCAAACTCTTTTAGGGAAGTGGAAACAGCGGGCTTGTTATCGCCCCATAAACAAAAGCCTCCAGCATTTCAGGAAGTGTTTGTCCTTGGGAAAGGGGCATATGGGTCAGAGACATTTTTATTTCATGGATCTCTTAGGCACAGCAATTAGAATGTTAGCTCTCGTGGCTAGCCTGAGCTGGGTATGTAGCCAAGGCTGACCTTGGCCTCCTCATCTCCCGGCTTTCATCTTCCAGGTACTAAGACTGCAGATTTGGGTCACCACATCTGGTTTTAAACAATTCAATGTTTCAAACCTCTTTTGATGACTACAGGAGGCTGAGGAGCTGCCCCACTCCACTTTGAAAACAGGAGCCATTTTGCTGTATTGTTAAACTAAGTTTCCTTTTACTCTAAGAGCTGAGTTTCTGTTTCATGGAACCTGACCCAAGACCTTGACTTATTTTTGAGAACACCCTAACCCTTGTAACTAGTGACCACATGGTGATGGCTGTTTCTTGTACATCCTAACTGCCCTATTACCTACAAACCTGCTATGCAACTACTTGTGATTTTACTCCTTAAAAGGGCCCTGAGAAACGTACACTCAACACTTCTCTCTCTAACCCGATTTAGGAAACAATCGTTGGCCAACTTTCTGGTACACCCAAATAAAACAAAATTTGCTTCCAATATGGCTCAAAAATTATCCTAGTGGGCTTATTCTCACCCAGAGAATTACCATTTTCTGGAAGCCCCAGTGAGATAAGACCACCCACCCAGATTCTTTTTTTCTTTTTTCTTTTCTTTTTTTGTTTTGTTTTGTTTTTGAGACAGGGTTTCTCTATGTAACAGCCCTGGATGTCCTGGAACTAGCTCTGTAGACCAGGCTGGCCTCGAACTCATGAAGATCATCCTTGCCTCTGCCTCCCTAGTGCTGGGATTAAAAGCGTGCACCACCACTTTCCAGCTCCCACCCAAATTCTAAAGTCAGACTTTCACTCCAGGACCCCAGAGTTGAGGGGCCACCTCAGGAGGTGTACACTTTGAGAAGTTCCAAGGCTCTGAGGCATGCTTTTGGTTTCTAGGACTACCAGAGTGGCCTACCATGCTGAGAAAAGCAGCAAGCATCAATGGAGGCCTCCCTTGATAAGACATAGTAATTTTCTGTGACATTTGGTTCTGCTAAGATCCAGATCTAGAATGAGGAGGGTATGGCAAGACCAGTACTCTTCCATCCAGAACAAAAAGCAGGACATCACACTGCCCACCTGAGGTTCTTGGTCTGGTTTTGTGTCTTGTTTGTCTTGTGTCTGTACATCTTATCTTTGGCCTCATTTTACTGTCTCAGTCATATGTTCTTTCTCTGTCCTGTGTTAATTGATTTATCTTAGACTTGGAGTAACTGAACAGATGGACAGTATGGGTAATAACTAGCAAGTCCAAAAGCCCCCTAGCCTGTGTTCTAAAGAATTATAGCAAGCTTTACTCCCCCACACCAGAGTCAAGGGAGATTATGATTATCCCATCACTATAAACTACCTCCCAACATCCTGTGAAACTGAATGACCCACATTCAAAGTTGACTGGCCCCTCGATGGTACTTTGATTCTCAGATAGCCTAGGAGGTGGTGAATGTTTCCCTTAGTAAACCCAGCCACCCAAATTATATTGAATACATCTTTCCCTGGCCCTATGCAGAAATCTGGGCCCCACATTGGGTGCCATTTATAGTTGGAATTTTCTTTGGACTACCAAAGAAATATCTACTCCTTCAAAATCCAATCTATTCCCTGGAAGGGGAATGGAAAAAGTTGTTGGTCCAGAAAATTCCTACAGTTTGGGCAGAGGACAGTCCTCTTGGCTTGGTCAAACATGTGCTGCTCCTTATAGTGCATCTAACACCTGAAGCTATTCCCTTTTGAGTCACGCAATACCCCATCAGTTCAGAAGCCAGTGAAGGGGATTAAAGTTTGCAGCGGGTGCCTTCTTGAGATAGGCATACTTACTCCTTGCCATTCAGTCTAGAATACCCCTACTTTCGTGTCCAAAAGCTTGGAACTAAAGACTATACACCAGTATAAGACTTGAGGAAAGTGAAAAAATGGGCATAAATCATTTGCCTGACTATTACAAATCCCCATAGTTTGCCCAATCTATTACAACCAGAGGATAACATTTACACTGTATCGGACTTAAAAGAGGCATTCTTCTTCATCC
>NW_004949123.1:2047673-2054359 GCF_000317375.1 Microtus ochrogaster | reverse complement strand
AAGGTTAATATTCAGGGGGATGCCTATATGTTTGTCTTTGGATTCACCTTCTTATTTAGCTTCTCTAGGATTGCAACTTATAAGCTCACTGTCCTAAGTCAGCCCATCTTCATATTTGAACTGGCCATCCCTAAACTCAGGATATTGGGGCAGGTAATCTAGACCAGACTGCCTCAAGGATCCAAAACCTCTCCCACCACCTTTGATGAAGCATTCAACCAGGAATTAAGTCTCTTTTGTATTAAGTACCCAGAGGTAACTTTGCTTCAGTATGGGACTGATTTACTATTGACTGTTAGAGATGAGGAGGACTATTTGGGGCCAGCCAAGGCCTTTTGGAAACTCTAGCCCAATTAGGCTGTAGAGTTTCTAAAAGGAAAGTCCAAATTTGCCCACTCCAGGTTACCTACTTGGGATATGAACTGAAAGAAGGAAAAGACTCCATTTCCCGGTCCATATAGAGGCCATAATGCAAATTCCAAATCTAACCACCAAAAAATGTTAGGGAGTTTCTGGGAGCTGTTGGATATTGCTGTCTTTGGATACCTGGATTTGCTAAAATTGCCAAACCTTTGTACTTCGCCAGAGGTAACACCCCTTTGGGGTGGACTGAGAAACATGAACAGGCCTTTAATAAACTTGTACAGGTCCCTGATTTAACTCCCCCTGATGTCTCCAAGCCCTTTCATCTTTACATCCATGAAAGAAAGGGTACTGATTAGATCCTGGGTCTAAAAGGATAATAGCTTACATCTCAAAGAGACCGGATCCTGCAGCCTCTGGATGCCTCCCTTGTTTAAGAGCCATGGCAGCCACTGTGATTCTTGTAAGAGAAGCTGACAAGTTTACACGTTTCTAAATATAACAGCCCCGCATGCCATGGAAGTCCTGCGAGAGATGCCACCAATCTGTGGGTTTCTAATGCCTGTCTGACTCAGTACCAAACCCTTCTTCTAGATAAGGAAAGATTGATTTTTTTCTTTTTCTTTCTTTTTTTTTTTTTTAGGATTTAATGGGGTATTTATTTGGGGGGGGGTAAAACTCACAATACACCAATCGTCAGAAAAGGAGCCTAGTCAACGGAGCAGGCACCGAAACCAAGAGTCTTTTTATTTTTCAAGACAGGGTTTCTCCGTAGCTTTTTGCTTCCTGTCCTGGAACTAGCTCTTGTAGACCAGGCTGGCCTCGAACTCACAGAGATCCGCCTGCCTCTGCCTCCCGAGTGCTGGAATTAAAGGCATGTGCCACCACCACCCAGCTGGAAAGATTGATTTTTGATTAATTCTTGTCCATCAATCTTGCCACCCTGCTGCCGGACCACAGATGACTCTGAGGAGTCCATCTGTGACTCACTAGAGATGCTAGACATCATCCAAGGTTTGCGTCCCAACCTGACAGACATTCTTCTCATCACCAGAGATGTGATCTCTACATGGATGGCAGCACCTTCATTCAAGAAGGAACCAGGTATTTGGGGATGGGGGTGGTCACAGGTCAGAAGGAGGTCATTTGGGCACAAATCTTGCACAGGGGCATATCTGCCCAGAGAAGAGAAATAATTTCTCTGGCACAGGCTTTAAGATGGACTGAAGGGGGATGGAGAGATGGTTCAGAGGTTAAGAGCACTGGCTGCTGTTCCAGAGGTTCTGAGTTCAATATCCAACGACCACATGATGGTTCACAAACCATCTATGATGAGATCTGGTGCTCTTCTGGCATGCAGACAGAATACTGCATCCATGATACATAAATATATATTAAAAAAAGAAGATGGGTTGGAAAAAAAGGTGAACATCTACACAGACAGCAGATTTGCCATAGCTTATGCTCATGGACAAATAAACAGAGGGAAAGACTATTAAAAATAAGCAGGAAATTGTCCAGTTGCATCTGTCTGCCAGATCTGTGTACTGGTCACAATACATCGGCAAGGACATCAAAAGGGCCAAAGCCCCCAAATTCAAGGTAACAACTATGCAGATCAAGTCACCAAAAAGGCTGCTCTGGGGGAACCCAAAGCCCAGGGCACCCTGGAACTATCTGCTGTTCGTCAGCCCCCATTCTGCTTCAATAAAGATGTTCCTGAGTACGATCCCGAAGACATCTAGTCACGTTCTGACTAGATCGTTGGGGGCTCAGGAGAGTCGCAATGGATGGTAGATCTTGCCTGACGGAATAATCTGCTTGCCAAAGACAATGGTCCCAAACAGGCAAACTGCCTTGCAACATACCATGCACTTGTTACATAAGATCTCGGGACTCACTTCCTCTCATGTCTGGCTATCTGGACACTGAGCAAAACTTCAGAGCATTTCAGACTGATGCCTGACCTGCGCCTAGGTCTGTGCAAAGAAATACCTGTTTCCGCCGGGCGGTGGTGGCGCACGCCTTTAATCCCAGCACTTGGGAGGCAGAGGCAGGCGGATCTCTGTGAGTTCGAGACCAGCCTGGTCTACAAGAGCTAGTTCCAGGACAGGCTCCAAAACCACAGAGAGACCCTGTCTCGAAAAACCAAAAAAAAAAAAAAAGAAATACCTGTTTCCCCAGGACAATAGAGTCCCAAGACCCACACTGTGGAAGATGAGCTCTTCTGATCTTCACGAGTGAGCCTGGGCGTGTACACACATACATACAGATAATATAATTTTAAAATACAAAAAACCATATATATAAATTCATAATTGCATCATACAACAAAAGTATATGCTCAACTATGTTCATAGCAGCATTGTTTGTAATAGCCAGAACCTGGAAACAACCTAGATGCCCTTCAATAGAAGAATGGATGAAGAAAGTATGGAATATATACATATTAGAGTTTTTACTCAGCAGTAAAAAACAAGGACTTCTTGAAGTTTGCGTACAAATGGATGGAAATAGAAAACACTATCCTGAGTGAGGTAAGCCAGACCCAAAAAGAGGAACATGGGATGTACTCACTCATATTTGGTTTCTAGCCATAATTAAAGGACAGTGAGCTTATAATTCGCAATCCTAGAGAAGCTAAATAAGAAGGTGAATCCAAAGACAAACATATAGGCATCCCCCTGAATTTTAACCTTAATCAGGCGATGAAAGGAGACAGAGACAGAGACCCAAATTGGAGCACCGGACAGAAATCTCAAGGTCCAAATCAGGAGCAGAAGGAGGGGGAGCACGAGCAAGGAACTCAGGACCACGAGGGGTACACCCACACTCTGAGACAATGGGGATGATCTTTCGGGAATTCACCAAGGCCAGCTGGCCTGAGTCTGAAAAAGCATGGGATAAAACCGGACTTGCTGAACATAGCGGACAATGAGGACTACTGAGAACTCAAGAACAATGGCAATGGGTTTTTGATCCTACTGCACGTGCTGGCTTTGGGGGGGCATGGGCAGTTTGGATGCTCAACTTACTAAACCTGGATGGAGGTGGGCGGTCCTTGGACTTCCCACAGGTCAGGGAACCCTGATGGCTCTTCAAGCTGATGAGGGAGAGGGACTTGATCGGGGGAGGGGGAGGGAAATGGGAGGCGGTGGCGGGGAGGAGGCAGAAATCCTCAATAAATAAATAAATTTAAAAAATAAAAAAAAATAAATTCATAATTGCATAAATCGTGTAAGTTCACATCCTTTTGTTTTCTGATGCCTAGTTGGTTGGATACTGAATTTTGGTTTCCGCCAGGGGGCGCCAGCCTGCTCACAGACGTCCGCCCACACTGCGCAGCCTCAGTGCAGGCGCAGCCTGGGCACGCCCGTGTTGACGCATGTGACGTCACCAGAGGGCGCGGTCCGCGGAGGGGGCGGAGCCTTCCCCGCCGCGAGGGGAAGGGCCGGCCCCCGAGCGCAGGTTCCAGGGCCGAAGTAGGTTGCGAGTGGCAGGCGGTGACTGCGGCTCTACTTGGGGAAGATGGCGCCACCGGTGACGGAGCGGGGGCTGAAGAGCGTCGTGTGGCGAAGTGAGTGCGGAGGGGTCAGGGCTGAGACTGGAAGGCCGCGGGTCCGCCGCACTGGGTCTTGCGTTCCCGCTGCAGCCTCTCCGGGAGCCGCACGGGCAACTTGTTGCTTTGGGACCAGGTCCCTGGAAGGACGCCTTCCGGCTTGCCCAGCGAGTCGGATTTCGTGCCAGCACCAGGGATGGGCGGGTTAACCACACTCGGTCTTCTCCCCGGCCTTGGCTTCGGCTCTCCCGGGTGAGGCTCACCGGCGAAGCCCCATCCTCGGCGACTCGGGCCGCCTTTCCCTCCCGGTCCCTGCGCTGGCCGGGGACAGTGTTTCCACTCCACTCCCCCCTCGCCCCACCAGGCTGGGACGTCTCTCCTCCCGACACAATCTGACCTCTGTGTGCTTCTCTATCCTGCCCTCGTCCTTGTGTTTTCAGAGGCCCCTTAGTGTCCACATTCCTGTTAGCATCAAGGGTTGTACTACCACGCTTTTCAGTGTCTTGTCCTTTAAAAAGTGCAGACGTTGCTGTTCAAGAGAGCCTTAAGCTACTGTTCCTGGAGAACACGACTTGCTAAACAACAACAACTACAACAAAAGTTCTTGAGACAGGACCATCGGACTGCTCAAGTCTGTCTAGCGTCAGCTCGCTGCATAGTCTGCTCTTTCACGGTTTTAAATGGTCTACTTGTTGGTTCCTGGTTTTCTGCCGCATCAACCACAGCTTTTATTAAAATTACACCAAACCTAGGCCTGCCAAGTTAGAGGAGAAATGAAAGCCTCAAACCGGAAGGACCTTCCTTGTTTGGCATCTCTGGGTTCGAAGTAATTATAGTTTAGTAGTGGAAAAGGAGTAATGTCTTATTAGTGTTTCTTACTCCACCTTGGTGAGCAAGAAACAGAATAGAAATTAGTTAACAGAATTCTGTCTTACAGAAGTCTTGGTAGAAAAGTTACAATCCAACTTAGTAAGTACAGGCATATACTGTTTATATAAGTATATAAAGAGATTTTGTGAAAGACAACATTATCCTTTAAACGTTTAGTCCGGGGACCAGTGAGGTGGCTTAGTGGGTAAAGAGAGGTGTTTGCTGCCAAGCCAGAGAACCTGAATTGGATACCCTGGGACCCATGTAAGGAGAGAACTAGCTTAGGCAGCTTGTCTGTATTGACTCTCAAACGAAAATGGGTGGCATTTTCGAAAATTGGGTTGTATAAATTATTTCTGAGTTATAATGGTACGTTATGTCAGGGCTTATGAGAAAAAGATACCATAGTGCTAGTAATGCCAGTGTCAGTAGTGTGAGAGGGGAACTAGAAGATGACAGAATTTCCCTCGTAATGTTAACTTGGGGTAACAGTACAGACAGGCTGTACGGGAAGAAAAAGATGTGAGGCTGTAAAATATTCTCTTAAACTTGTGTAACTAGAAATACAACCAAAAGACAAGATAATAGTAACCCAGTGTTTATTGCACAAAGCATGTATATATATATATATATTGAGGGGCTGGAGAAATAGCTAAAAAAATGAAAATAACTCACATTTCTACAGGCTGATGCATAAACAGATGCATATCTTTTTCCAATAAATATAAGTAAAGTGCCGATATATTTTATGCTATTGCATCTTGGAAACATGCTAAGTAAAGAGCCAGTCACGAAGGACCACATGGCATGACACCATTCATGTGAAAAATGTCCAGGACAAGCGACTCTAAAGAGACAGGAAGGAGACTAATGTGTTCCAGTCTGGAGAGAGGAGATTACAGGGATGGGGTTCTGTGTTGGCTTTTGTTACAATTATTCTTTTGCTTTGGTTTTAGTTGTTTGAAACAGGTTTTCACTGTGTGTCCCTGGCTGTCCTGGAGCTCACTGTGTAGTCTGGGCTGGCCTTGAACTCATAGAGCTCCACCTGCCTCTGTATCCTGAGCGCTGAAGTTAAAGGTGTGTGCCACCACACAGGGTTCCATTTTGTTTTTGAAACATGGTCTCATGTCCCCTCAAACTCAACTTTGTAGCTAAGTATGACCTTAAACTTCTGATTTTCCTGCCTTCTCCTACTGAGTGCTAGCATCCCACCCTAACTGGTTTTATGCAGTACTGGAGACTGAACTCAAGGGCTTTTACTAGGGGAGCAGTCTACTGACTGAGCTACACATATTCCAACCCCGAGGAATGAGGTTTCCTTTTAGAGTAGTGTACATGTTCTCACAACACTTGTTGGGCATGCAGTAATGGATGCATGACCGTGAGCTTGCTGGAAATGGGTAGGGTGTACACTTTTGAGTGGGTCAATTCTGTAGTTTGCAGTTTATATCTTGATAATGCTATTAAAACGAGTCTGACAAGAGCCGTTAAATCTAGACCCAAGAGTCAGGCATAGTGGCACATGCCTGTAACCCTAATCCTTAGAGGTGGAGGTACGTATCAGTTCACCCGTAGAGCGAGTTTGAAGCCAGTCTGAACTTTGAGATCTTGTCTCAAATAATAAGTAAAATCTACACCTAAGATTTATGCCTAGGTCTTTTGACTACAGTCAGGGTTAATGTTTGACACAGCTGTGGCTTCTGTCATATTTAAACTTTAGGATCTTATTTTATACACAGTCTATTGCTTTAGCCTCTTAACCAAGCTTCAGAGTTCTTACTTTTCTTTCTTTCCAGTCCATCCAGCAAATACTTGCCAGAGTAGTTTCTTTTACTAGTGCTGACTTGAAGACCCGCAGAAGCTCCCAGTTGCCTAATGTTCATCCCAGCCCACT
>NW_004949123.1:2025451-2047269 GCF_000317375.1 Microtus ochrogaster | reverse complement strand
AGCTCAGTCCCTATAGACTCTTCCCTAGCTCCAGTCCCCCATAGACTCTTCCCTAACTCCAGTCCCCTATAGACTTTTCCCTAGCTCCAGTCCCCCTTGTGTTACAATAGTGATTCCCCCCGTGGCCATACTGTTTCTTCTCATTGCATTATTTTATCTTCCTGTCTTATCTTGGTGGCACACTCCTCTGTCTTTTGTTCGCTTTCTCTTATTTACCTACTCACATTTTAGCCTCCAAGTCTTACTTCAGAGGGGCTTCTACTTCCATTAGTGGCTTTTATTTTCCCCCACCTTTCTTTGCGTTAGCATTTAGTTTACCCTTCCCACAACTGCCTAAGGGGAGCCCCTTCTGTTTTACTTTGTTTTGTTTTTTGTCTTTTCCTTTTGTTTTATTTCCAGACAGGTCTCTCTCTGTAGCCCAGGCTGGCCTGGAATTCGCAGTAGCCCTCCCTGCTGAATGCTGAGGTTGCAGGCATGGGCTACCATTTGCAGTTAGGAGTCTCTTGAAAAGCTTTCATAAGGTAGATTCACTTTTTTTTTTTTGTCTTACAGCCCTTTAAGTTTGTGTGTGCGTGTGTGTGTGTGTGTGTGTGTGTGTGTGTGTGTGTGTGTGTATGTGCAAATTCCAGTGCCCATGTGCATGCTTGCAGAGGCCAGAGGTCAATGTCAGATGTCTCCATCTAATGCTCCAGGAGACAAAGTCTCACTGGACTGTAGTTATAGGAGTGGCGGGGCTTGTCCCCAGCACCCCGGCCGCCTGCTCGGCTAGCTTATGACCCAAAATAATTACACGGAAACTGTATTCTTTTAAACATCGCTTGGCCCATTTCTATCTAACCTCTTCTAGGCTAGCTCTCGCACCTGGACTAGCCCATTTCTAATAATCTGCTGTAGCCCACGAGCTGGCTTACCAGGAATGATCTTAACTTGCGTCTGCCTGGAGTGGGAGAATCACGGCGACTCCCTGACTCAGCTTCTTTCTCCCAGCATTCTGTTCTGTTTACTCCACCCACCTATGTTCTAAGCTATGAGGCCAAGCAGTTTGTTTATTACTTAACCAATGAAATCAACAGATTGATATGACACTCTCACATCACTGGACCTGGAGCTTCCTCGGGTAGGCTGACCAGTGAGCTCTGAGGATCCTGTTTCTGCCTCTCCAGAACTGAGCTTAAAGATGTGCTCACCATGCCTGACTTTTGTGTGTGCTCGGTGGGTCTGCACTCAGGTCCTCATGCTTTGGGTAGGCCCTTTACCAGCCGCCTAGGCTGTAAGTTTTTAATAGCCCTCTGACCCGCTCACCAGCCTCTCCTGTAAGTTTTTAACATCCCCAGCAGAATGTGGTGGGTAGTGTGTATTTTTGTTTTAAATAAATGACACACTTCCTTAAATTTTCCCTTGTTCCCTACCTTAAAGACCCCATTAATGCAGCATTGAATTCCTGTGGGAAAGTTCCCAGTGCTCTTAAAGCTTTTGTTAAGGTGGGGATTAACAGGACATGAAGAGGAAAACTCGGGGTGAACATGATTATCTCAGTTTGTGACGCACAGGGAGAGAGGCTGCACGAAATAGGTGCATCAGGAAAAGTTGGTCTGACGAGGTGACATTTTTCGGACCTAAAACACGAGACAGAATCAGCCCTTAGGAACTACCTTAAAACTCTTTAAAAAGATGAGGGCATGAGGTGATGGTTCCTAGGCGCCTACCTCACAAGCATGAGGACCTGCGTTTGAACACACAACACTCAGGTAAAAGTCGGGCATGGCAGTGTCGTCAGCTAGTCTAGTCGTATTGATGACCGTGTTCAGTGAGAGACCCTGTGTCAGAGGTTTAGGCTGAGAGTGACAGAGGAAGGCTCTGCTGACCTCCAGCCTCCTTGCACGTGTGCACACACCCACATGAGTTCTTCCGGACACCACACACAGTGCAAGGCATTTGTTACAAAGGTTGGGGGCATGTGGAACAAAAGGTAGGTTGGAGCCAGTTGTTGAATGGTTTAGGTATGCTCTGGTTAATGGAGAATCACTGAAGATGACATTTCCCCTTCTTGGCAAATAGCTGACACTGGCGTTTTGCCGTCTGTTAATGCCAAAAGGAAACCATTTCTTGTTCCTATTTCTGAGGGGAAATGACCCTTAAATTTTAATTAAGTGTAATAAGCTATACTAATGTTAAGTGTACAGTTAGGTAAGAGTTTGCTCATGTAACTCCCACCTAAATCAATCTGTAGAATGTCTCTAAGCATTCAGGAGAACGTAGCCCCTCCCCTCCCCCCCAGTGAACACTGTTCTGACTTTTGTTATCATCCAGTAATTTATAATATAGTCTGTTTTCCTCTTGACACTCATGTTTAAGAGAGAATCCTTCAAATTGCATTAGAGTGTGTGTGTGCATGTGGCAAGCAAGGACTCTGCCACTGGGCTGCATCTGGGCCCTGCCTTTGTATTTAGTTCTTGCCGTAGTCTTTGTTTTCATAGATTCTAGTTTCATATACTTTTTGAATTAAATATAAAAGGTTGAAGAAATTATCAACTAGACTTACTGTATTGATGAATAAAATAATGGTCCAATAGAAAAATGAGCAGAGGAAATAAAAAGAAGCAACCTACAGATGACATAGTCTGCTTTTGACTTGGAGAAATCCAAATTAAGACCAGATACCCCCTTTAACGCATCACACTGGCAGAATCAGGTGATTGATGTCTTGTAGCACTTGGAAAGCTTGCTGGTGGGGCATGATTAATTACAGCCTGTTGAGAAAGCGGCTGGCGACAGTTTAGTGAGACAGAAGACAGTGCTGTGTGATTTCAGCAATCCCACCATGAACCTTTTATAGTAAAAGTGATAATAATATACACACAGACTTAAAATTTCTTTTCTCAAAGGATTTTTAAGTTAGATTTTAAAATGTATTCTGTACATGCACGTACGCCTGTGTGCACACTGTGGCACATGTGTGGAGGTCCCTGCCGGACGTGTGGGTCCCAGGGATTGCACTCAGGTCACAGGTGTGACAGCAGGTGTCCTTACCCACTGAGCATCTGACTCACCCATACTTAGAGTTCTTTTTTTAACATTTATTTTTTTAAAGATTTATTTATTTATTATGTATACAATATTCTACCTCCATGTATGTCCACATGCCAGAGGGCGCCAGATCTCAGTACAGATGGTTGTGAGCCACCATGTGGTTGCTGGGAACTGAACTCAGGACCTCTGGAAGAGCAGCCGGTGCTCTTAAGTATGTGTGTGTTTTCCTGCATACATGTAAGTGCACTGCGTGTTTGCCCGGTGCCTGCGGAGCTGAGAAGAAGGTGCTGGGTTCCCTGGAACTGGAGTTACAGATGTTATAAACCTCCAGGTAGGTGCCAGGAACTACTGAACATGGGTCCTCAAAGAGCAGTAAGCATTCTTAACCGCTGAGGCATCTCACTAGCCCCATTTAAAGATCCTAAGGCAATAGCATAGTACCAAAAAAAGTGGGAAAATATAGCAACCTGGTGCATAAGAGAATAAGTAAGATATGTCAGTATTCTTTTTAGTCACTTAAAAAGTTACTGATGCCGGGCGGTGGTGGCGCACGCCTTTAATCCCAGCACTCGGGAGGCAGAGGCAGGCGGATCTCTATGAGTTCGAGACCAGCCTGGTCTACAAGAGCTAGTTCCAGGACAGGCTCCAAAACCACAGAGAAACCCTGTCTCGAAAAAAAAAAAAAAAAGTTACTGATGTTAGAAAAAGAATAAGTTATCTTTGTTCATTATTTATATGACAACTATTCATGATGCATCTTTAGCAGAGAGGATAATAACAGAATAATATGTATATGCCAAATCTTTTTTGTGATAATTTGATTTTCAAGCCAGGACAAAGTTATAAAAGGAGAGGGGATATGCATTTGAGAAGTTAATCAGAGTAGGATCCGGTAGGGCTGTGGTTAGGCCGTGTTGTTGGAGAGAAGGTTGGAATTGTGAAAAGCTGGTGAAGAAGATGGATGAGAATAGTGGTGAGCTAGGAGCTAGAGTCATCTAACTGACATTCCGGGCCAGGAGACTAGGTAGTGATGCTGTGTACTGATGAGGAGAAGGAAGGGGTGAGTTTGTGGGGGAAACACAGTTCTGAGTTACAGTACAGTGATTTTCCATGCTGGGTTAGGCCTCTGGTAGGCTTTGCAGATGTAAAGGTCTGCAGATCTTAGATACAGGAGCTGGACTAGAGATCAGGGCTCGGGTCACAGCCCAAGTGGTCTGAAACCGCGGGTTACGATGAGCAGAACAATTAGAAACTAGTTACCTCTTCCCAGCTGAAATAGAGATCTTTTAGAAGGGGCACGTTTTTTCATTCTTATTCCCTTGTTTATGATTTCCGCATTGCTTAGGTTTTAAATGTCATTCTTTTAAAATTCTAGCTATCCATAGGTTATTTCCTGTTTCTAATACATTGTTATCATGTTCTCAGAAACTCCTTTGTGCCTTAAGGTCGTATGCAAGCATTGCTTGTGTTTCTAACTAGTTCTTGCATTCTGCCTTCACTGTGGCCGCCTTTGCCCTTTGCACTACAGTTGTGCACAGATTTCCTTTGTACCTAGAGGACCCAAGAGAGAGCAGGTGGGACTTGGTTTTCGTGGGTCACTGTTGGGATAGTGGCTGGGCTAATGGAGGCTGAGCCTAGAGGGTAGATAGAAGCCAGGAAGTGGATTGTCTTGAATGTAGGGTTTAGATTTTCCTCAGTGGGCAGGTGAGTGTTTCAGGACTTTTCGGGGTAGATATTGTTATAACCGTGGGTTATGTGTCAGGAAGGTGACTAGCAGGAGTGTGAAAAAGGAAGACAAAGGGATTAGAGGGAGAAAACAGCCAAGCCAGCTAGGAGACTATTGCCCCAGCTCAGTGAAGGTGTTTGAAGTCAGGGTGGTGCTGATGGCAGTGGCCAGTGGCCAGAGGACAAGCCATAATTCCTGCTGATTGAATGTGGAGGAGGAGAAAATAACCGAAGGCTGTGACTAAGAAAATGTCAATAAAACAACAGTCATGAAGTCTAGAGCAGTTCTCGTGGAAGGCTGTCTCCTTGTGTGTGTAAGTGCTTAAACCTATTGTGTGTGATTGAATGAAGTCCAGGAAAGTGGTTGAGAACTGATGGGCTGACTGATGCTGAAACTTCAGCAGTGAGCACAGTCTCTGGGGGTGAGTATGGACCAGGCAGAGCACGAGCATCAGTCTCGGGGCCACGGTTAGTCGCTGAAGGAAAGATGGGATGCTTTTCACTGTTTTCTCGTATGAAGGCAGTACTTTAAGTTTTGTAGTACTAGCCGCTGAGGGGTTCCTTAGCCTTTGCTCTCAGCGTCTGTTACCTGGGACCTGCCACTTCTTATCCGTGCTCCCATTCTCTCCGTCCACAGCTCACGACACTGACCGTGGAGCTGTCTATAGCATCTCGGGCTGTGCTTTCTACACAGTGAAACTATAATGTGAGCTAGGTGATGTAGCTTAAAGTTTTGTGGTAGCCACATTAAAAAATAATAGAAATAGATGAAATTAATTGTAATTTACTTAACCTGACATAATCAAAAGTATTTAATATAAGAATTAATAAGGTAGGGAAAAGGAATTCATAGGATATTTTGTACCCCCCCCCCCACTTTTAAGCTTTAAATTTGTTCTCTGTTTCTCTTGTTTTGGTGGCCCTAAGGATGGAACCCAAGCTTCACAGATGCTTGTCTTCTGCCACTGAGCCATATTCCAGCTCTCTCTTTTGTGTTATTTTATATCTCATGATTTTTTTTTTTAAAAGTCAGGTTTACTCTAGCACAGGAAGACTTGGAGCTCACAGCAGCCCTGCTCATCCTCCCTGGTGCCAGAATTTTCCAAGTACGAACCACTGTGCCTGGCTACTGCTAGCTCTGTTTCCAGGGCTCCTGGTCTTATGTCCTAGCTCCTGTCGTCTGGGGAGGGCAGAACAGGAATAAAGTCCGGAAGCTAGTGACGTGCCCCCTGCTCCAGCAGCATTTGTTTCTTAGAGAGTAGTATAACTGTCGGGACCTGCATTGTCTTCCATGCTCAGCTTGCGGTATATGCAGTGAAGGAGTCTCAGTGTCTGAGCTTTGCCTTAAAACAGCCTTCATGTTTGCCTGGTGTGTGCCATAGAAACTCTTGTTTTCTGGTTTAATTACAGTTAAATACTTCAGAGTTTTTTATTGTTATTCCCCCATAACATAATTTACCTAGATCTTTCTATCTTTTTTTGGGGGTGGGGGCTGGTGTGTGATAGATAGAGCCCAGAGGTTGGCAGTAGGTGTGCTCCTCTGTGGCTCTCCACCTTAGTCTCTCTCCCTGAACCTGGAGCTCATCGTTCATCTTGGCTGGCCAGTGAGTTCCGGGAGCCGCCTTCGCCCGCTCCCCATCCCGTTCCCAGCTTGGGTGCAGACGCTTGTGCACAGCTGACTTCCCACATGAATGCTTGGAGTCAGGGTCCGTTCCTTGTGCCTGCACAGCCCACACTCCTTGGCCTCCACTGGTTTTGCTTTGTTTGGGTTTGGTTTGAGATGGATTTTGTGGAGCCCAGCTGGCCTCCACCTCTATGTAGCTGGCAATAATCTTGATTTCTTCTGCCTTTGTTCTCCTGTTACTGGGGATTTGGGTACCATGCCTCCACACTCAACTTTTGGGTGATGTTTCTTAACCCTTCAAAAATCTTCCTGATTACAAAATCGGATCAAAGGTTGTAAAATCCATGTGGGGTGTGTGTAAGGTAGTGCGGGCTCGCACAGGCCGCAGTGTGCCAGTGGAAGTCGGAGGATAACTTAAAGGAGTTGGTTCTCTCATTCTGTCATGGAGTCTGGGGTCAAGCTCAGGTGGTCCGGCTTGCTGGACAAGCAATTTTACCCACTAAGCCATCTCTCCAGCCCTAGAGCACAACTTTTTTTTTTTTTTTATTATGTTTACAATATTCTGTCTGTGTGTATGCCTGCAGCCCAGAAGAGGGCACCAGTCCCCATTACAGATGGTTGTGAGCCACCATGTGGTTGCTGGGAATTGAACTCAGGACCTTTGGAAGAGTAGGCAATGCTCCTTAACCTCTGAGCCATCTCTCCAGTCCTAGAGCACAACTTTTGAATACTGCTTTTTCTCGGAACACTTCTAACAGCAAATATGTTATTTTCCTTCTTACTAACTAGTTCTCCAGCTCTTCACATGCTGATGGGGTATCCTGCCATTCAGTGCAATTCTGACTCTACTTAGGGCCAGCTTTGGCACGGTTAAGGATTCAGACCCATAAGACTGCCCCAGTTCAGATTACAATAGCAAGCAGCTTCCCACACTGCCCGGCTTGGTTGTGTAGTTGGGGCTTCCTAGACTCTGCCTTCCCTCTCAGGTTCAGTAACTCGGGCCTTCTAACTCCTGACTACTTCCTGTTACCAGGGTTTTTTGTTGTTCGGTTGTTCTTTGTTGTTTTTCTAAAGCATACAAATCTACAGCCAGCTGAAGTCTGTAGGTGGAGGTCCAGAAGGGGCTTCCCTCCCTGTGAGCCGGGCGTGTCTCCATTGCTACACATGACTGCGTTCAGTGACTCAGAAAGTGGGTGGGTTATGGGACTTTCGTTGTGTAGGCCTTCCTGATGAAATCAGTGGCCACTGGTCATTGCCCCTGTTGTCTCCTTAGAAGTCATAGCTTGGTCTTCTGGTGAAGACTGCTTGCTGCTTGCTGAAGCTAAAAGAGTCAGGTCTCCAGCCTGCCATAGATTCTCTGTCACATAAGAAGTTTCAAGGATTTTTAGATTTATGACAGGAACTAGAAAGAACATATTTTTTGAAAGATGTATTTTTACTTTTAATTATGTGTATGTTTATATGGGTATGTATACAGAAGCATAGTTGTCTGTGGAGGGTAGAGGAGGGCTCAAGTTACAGATGGATATGAGCCACCCGGTGTGGTGCTGGGAACTAAACTCTAGTCCTTCACAGGAGCAATACTTGCTCTTAACCACTCATCTCCTCAGCCCCCCCCCAGATATTTTTTTTTTTATTATGTCACAGTAATGCTTATTCATTAGAGTGTTAGAATTGTCTTTCTTTAGAAAAACATGGCGTCAAAAACTTGGTGGTAAACTTCCAAAAAGTATTTACCGAAGACATTTTAATTTAAAAATAGAAAAGTTTAGGGACTCGGAGAGATAGCTCAGTGGTGAAGAGCCTGACTGCTCTTCCAGAGGACCGGGTTCGATTCCCAGCACCCACACAGCAGCTCACTGCTGTCTGTAACTCCCTTCCAGGAGATTCAACAGTGTCACACAGATGTAGATGAAGGCAAAACAAATGCTGATATACAAAAAAATCTTTAAAAGAATAGGAAAGTTTAAACAAATTAAGATGTATGGTGGTACATCTTCAAACACCTGATATTTGATAAAGAAGCAAAAAATATCAAATGGAAAAAAGAAAACATATCTAACAAGTGGTGCTGGAATAACTGGATATCAACATGTAGAAAAATGAAAATAGACCCATATCTATCACCATGCACAAAACTCAAGTCCAAATGGATCAAAGACCTCAACATAAAGCCAGCCACACTGAACCTTATAGAAGAGAAAGTGGGAAGTACACTTGAACGCATTGACACAGGAGACCACTTCCTAAATACAACCCCAGCAGCACAGACACTGAGAGAAACAATTAATAAATGGGATCTCCTGAAACTGAAAAGCAAAGGACACGGTCAACAAGACAAATCAACAGCCTACAGAATGGGAAAAGATCTTCACAAACCCCACATCAGACAGAGGGCTGATCTCCAAAATATACAAAGAACTCAAGAAATTGGACACCAAAAGAACACATAATCCAATCAAAAAATGGAGTACAGACCTAAACAGAGAAATGCAAATCAAAACAACCCTGAGATTCCATCTTTTTTTTTTTTTTTTGTTTTGTTTTGTTTTTCGAGACAGGGCTTCTCTGTGGCTTTGGAGCCTGTCCTGGAACTAGCTCTGTAGACCAGGCTGGTCTCGAACTCACAGTGATCCGCCTGTCTCTGCCTCCCGAGTGCTGGGATTAAAGGCGTGCGCCACCATCGCCCGGCCTGAGATTCCATCTTATACCTGTAAGAATCGCCAAGATTAAAAACACTGATGACAACTTATGCTGGAGAGGTTGTGGGGTAAAGGGAACACTCCTGCATTGCTGGTGGGAGTGCAAACTGGTACAGCCCCTTTGGATGTCAGTGTGGCAATCTCCCATAAAATTAGAAAACAACCTTTCTCAAGACCCAGTAATACCACTTTTGGGTATATATCCAAAGGATGCTCAATCGTGCCACAAGGACATTTGCTCAACAATGTTCGTAGTAGCTTTGTTTGTCATAGCCAGAACGTGGAAACAACCTAAATGTCCCTTGATTGAAGAATAGATAAGAAAAATGTGGTACATTTGCACAATGGAGTACTACACAGCAGAAAAAAATAACGACAGCTTGAATTTTGCAGGAAAATGGGTGGAACTAGAAAACATTATTTTGAGTGAGGTAACCCAGACCCAGAAAGACAACTATCACATATACTCACTCATAGGTGGTTTTTAAACATAAAGCAAAGAAAGCCAGCCTACAAACCACAATCCCAGAGAACCTAGATAACAATGCGGACTAAGAGAGACTTACATAGATATAATCTACATGGGAAGTAGAAAGTATAAAAAGACAAGATCTCCTGAGTAAATTGGGAGCATAGGGACCTTGGGGGAGAGTTGAAGTGGGGAGGGGAGAGGCAGGGAGGGGAGCAGAGAAAAATGTAGAGCTCAATAAATATCAATAAAAAAAATTAAAAAAAGAAAAAAAAATGCATGGTGGTGTGTGCCTATAATCCAAACATTTGGGAGGTAGAGACTGGAGGGGAATTGGTTCAAGATTGTCCTTGAAAGATGTCAGATGCCTTGAAACTGAAGTTACAGGTGATGATGAGCTTTCTGATACGGATGCTGCAACCTCACCCAGGTCCTCAGCATCCAGGTGTTCTTAACCACCGAGCTATTTTCCCAGCCCCAGCTGCATGTATTCTTCAACAGGAAAGTAAATGAGGATGAAAAACACGTATGCAGATTTGCCTTGAGCCAGTGAAGGATCTTCCTATGGGTTATTTTTTTTTTCTTAAGATTTAAGAAAGAAGGAAAACCTAAGTCAGATAATAATTTCAGAACTATTTTCTGGACATGTTCATGCACATGTTTGAGAATCTATCACAGTTTAAATCTGCAGGTTAGGTGTTGAATTGTGGTATTTTTACTTAGAGCTTACTCTGCAGTGTTTATGTAGCTCCTCCACACATCCCAGGTTGCAGTTGTTCTCGGCCGTTTTGAACCTTTAACACAGTCCTACATTCTAATTGTTGCTATAGATTTCTAACCCTTTTTTTTTGTCTTAACAGAGATAAAAACAGCAGTGTTCGATGACTGCCGGAAAGAAGGCGAATGGAAGGTAGGAGTGTGTAATTTGCTCTTCTGTGGAGGGCGGGCTTCGGAATATTGCACTTAGGGTGTTTCCGTAAGGTCACAGGCCTAGAATGTCGCTTTCAAACTTCATTGCCTCCAAGCTGTGGCACCTTGGACAAGTCGCCTAACATTTCCCTGTGTCCTTGTCCAGAGGCTGGGGATGGTGGTGACACATTGTATTATGCAGATATTAAATGTCTGAGCAGTACTTCTTGGCAATAATTCTGTAAATGACAATTACATTTTTGGAAAATTTGATGTTAATATTAGATATATTTAAAATGAACAAGTGATGCTTCGAAATAGAAATATTTCTATTTCCTTACTTGTATGTAATATTTACATGTATGTGTATTGAGAAAGTAAACCACCAAATTATGCAGCTGAAGAGGAATTACGAAAATCCTGTTTGTTAATTGTTATTCTTGACAGCAGCTGCTTATGCTCTCTCTTGCTTTGTTTTAAGATAATGCTCTTAGACGAGTTTACCACCAAGCTTCTGTCGTCGTGCTGCAAGATGACAGACCTTCTAGAAGAGGGGGTAACTGGTAAGTGCTGCCCTGCTCCTGAAGACTTTGGCTTTGGGCTAGTGATACTCCTTCCGCGGATGGTATGTTTCCGTTCTTAGAGCTCTAGCCATAGCAGACATGTCGGCCCTCAGTTGTGAGATGTGGAGGTCGGTCCAGTATTCCTCAGAAATCCTGAATGTATAATATTTATGTTTTGATATTTATGAATAAAGTGATTGGTTACCTGTTGCATATTCAATTTGCATTTGCTATTACACTAGCATGTTTTTAAAAGAAATAAAAATATTTACTTTTAAATTTCATCACATTTTGTCGTACATGCGGTGGTCACAGGACAACCTTCAAGAGTCAGTTCTTTCTGTCGACCGTGGAGTTCTGGGGACTGAACTTAGGACATCAGTCAGACTTGGCAGTAGGTGCCTTTACTTGCTGAGTCATCTCACTGGCCCTGAGAATTAATGAAGCCGTGTAACTTGTTTAAATTCCTAGAGGCTGCTCTGGTAGAAACTAGAGTGAAACCCATTGATAAATACATAGAGTACTATGGAACTGCAGAGCTAACTGCACTGTGGGGGCTTTGATTCTTTTATAGACCGTTGTTCCTTATTGTCCATCCAATGTTATTGGAGAGAGAGAGAGAGAGAGAGAGAGAGAGAGAGAGAGAGAGAGAGAGAGAGAGAGACAGAAGGGGGAGGGGTCACAAGACCACCTGCTGGTGTCAGTTCTTCCTGTCTCCTGTGGGAGAGGATCCTGGGGACCAATTTAGGACATCAGCCTTAGCAGTAGGTTCCTTTACTTCTGAGCCACCACACTGAGACAAGAATTTATTTTACTTTTTGATGCATTTCTTGTTTCTTCTGGCACACTGATGCTTGTTCAGTACTCTGGTGCCCACCTGTAAAAGGTCTACTCTGTCCCTCGGTGCTGACACAATGCCACAGACAGTCTCAAAGAAAAGAAGATACCTTTTATTTTTTTTAAAGGATTTATTCATGGAAAAAGGTCCAATATATAAAAATGTGTTTCTTTATTATTATTATAAATGTAAAATACAATGAAGTTTATTTTAAAATATTTTAAACTTTGGTTCTATCAAATGACTTTTTTTGTTGTTATCAGTTGTAGAGAATATTTATAAGAATCGTGAACCTGTCAGACAAATGAAAGCTCTTTATTTTATCTCTCCGACATCAAAAGTGAGTATTTTCAGTCCTGAGAGTGAGGTTTGGGGCTGGGGTGTGCTTTCACACGTGCAAGACACTGTAAACCCAGAACTTAAAACTTTGTTAATTGATTTTTATTTTGTATGTATGGTAGTGTTTCTGCTTTCTTACTTGTGCACACGTGTGCAGGTACCCACGGAGGCCGGAAGGGAATATTAGATCCCCTGTAACGGGAACTTCAGGCGAGCGTCACTGCTAAGCAGCTTCCAGCCCCCAGCCCTTAATAGTAACACTCAAACAATGATCAGTTTCTTCACTAAGTAGTAAATATGCCGTATTAGAAGATTCTTTCTATTAACTGCTTTATTTATGAAAGTTTTTCTGTATTATGTTTTATTTGTATTCCTCCTAGTAGAAATGTATAAGGAAAGATTTCCTTTCTCCTATCATATATAAAAGCAGAATTAATGCTATAAAATGGTAGTTTCTTTACAGCATTTGAGATTCACATAGCTCCTTATTGACCCTTAATTTTGGAAGAGATGGAAATGTAGACAAATAAGTCTTTTAAAAGATAATTTTAAAAAGACGTATTTGTCTATATTTTATGTGTGTGAGTGTTTTGCCTACATGTGCATATGTGCATCATGCATGTGCTTGGTGCCCATGAAAGCCAGAAAAAGGCACCAGATCCCTGGAACTGGAGTTACAGGCCATTGTAAGCCCCTCCCCTCCCCTGTGGTGCTGGGTCCTCATGAAGAACTGTAAGCACTCTTAGCCTCTTGAGCCACCTCCCCATCCTTGAGCAATGTCTTTATCTTACTGATTTTCCTGTAGTATACATGTTTATATAGAGATCTATGTGTGTTTTATGTCAAAGAAATTTCTTCAGTTTTTCTTTTGACAAATATGACTTGACTTGCTTCTTGAGCCAAACTTGAAATATAGAATTGAATTCATGTTTTTTTTCCATGCAATATCGTCTTGGTTTTGTTTTGTTTTGAGACAAGTTCTCACTATGTGTTTTAGACCGGCCTGGAAGTCACTATTTAAAGAGACTTCAGGCTGGTCTCAAACTCATAGACTCCTGGTTCAGCTTCCTAAATGCTAGGATTACAGGCATAAGCCACCGCGCCCAGCTCTTTGTAATGTCTGAGAAGGCGTTTTTCCAGCACCTTTTTTTCACCCCACTTCTAACTCTTAGATATTAGAGAAGTGAGCAAACAGAAAAACAGTACACAAAAAATAACCTGCATATTGGCTGCTAGGAACACAGTGGTTTTTTTTTTTTTTTTTGGTTTTTCGAGACAGGGTTTCTCTGTGGCTTTGGAGCCTGTCCTGGAACTAGCTCTGTAGACCAGGCTGGTCTCGAACTCACAGAGATCCGCCTGCCTCTGCCTCCCGAGTGCTGGGATTAAAGGCGTGCGCCACCATCGCCCGGCCCACAGTGGGTTTTAAAATGATATTTTATCGTTTATCCATGAAGTAATATAGTACAACAAGAAAAAAATTATGACTGGAAAAAAAAACGCAACCTAAAAACACCATGTTTAGCGGAGCGTGTGGCTCATGCCTTTAATTCCAGATCTTGGAATGCAGGAGGAGATGGATCTCTGAATTTGAGGCCTACCTGGTCTATATAGCACCTAACAAATCGTCAAAAGGATTGTGTGTGTGCTCCTGCGCTCTCTCTCTCACCCTTAGTTATTCTAGCTATCTACGGTAAATGAAGCAAAACAACATATATTCTTTCGGTTTTTCGAAACAAGGTTTCCTCTGTAGCTTTGGAACCTGTCCTGGAACTAGCTCTTGTAGGCCAGGCTGGACTCGAACTCCCAGAAATCCGCCTGCCTCTGCCTCCTGAGTGCTGGGATTAATGACGTGCACCACCACTGCCCAGCTCTTAACATGTACACTTATACTGAAAGTAAGACTATCTGTATAAGAAACTGGGTTTGCCATTTTCAAGAAGTTTTTAAAAATATTTTTTAAATATTCAGTAAGAAATAAATGTAATCATTTAATTAAGATGATAGAAATAAATTGATTAAATTCTGGTGATTGATAAATTGTAGTATAAAAGACCATGTGGTCATTAAAAATAAGATTTATATTTAATTACTTGGAAATTCATTTTTAATGTTCAGTCACAAAAGAATGTACAATTACATATTCAGTAAAGTAGCAATTTAGAGAAGGCAGTACCTGACATGGCCCTAGTACTACCCACAACCAACTCAGCATCGCTTCTCACCTTGAGTGGGTGGCCTGCAAGCCTTATAGGCCTCTGGGCAGGTAAGTGAGGCTTTGGAGTCTTTGGGAGCACTGTGAAGATTGTGAAATTTGCTTCCCGGGGCTGGGAGAGCCGGAGACCAGGGTCAGGGTTCCCAGATGAGAATCATAGACAGATTCCAGGAGGTTGGCTGGAGAAGAGGCTAAGGGAGGTCAGCTGGTGTTAGGAGGGCCTTAGTAGTTTGTGTACTTGGCTTAGGTGGTTTGCCCTTGGGAAGGAAAACTTCTTTGCCTTCGTGCTCCTATGGAAGTGGCTGTATTTAGGATTGTCCCAGAGTTGAGCCTAGTTCCTGTGTGACTGATAAAGGAAAGCATCCAGCCACATACCTGAGGTCCAGCTGAGCGAGATGAAGAGAACATCCAGCTAGGGACATCAGTGCTTGAAGAGTTTGCTGTCGTGAGCAGAAAAGTAGCACAGCGTGGAGAGACCCACACAGGTGTTTAAACAGCTGATGGAAGGAAAGGGTTCTCTCCAGAAATTTGAATTAGTGGTCTCTAAGATCAAAATGGATACCTGTAAGGCAAAAGGAAAAGTTAGTCATTAGAGACTTACACCTGTGGAGTGTTACAGAGATGGAGTTTTGCAAGAAAAGAAGGGTCAGATTAACTTGTTTTCATTTTCCCATTCAAATCATTAACATTTTTTTTAAATATTGATTTATTTATTATGTATACAATATTTTGTCTGTATGCCTGAAGGCCAGAAGAGGGCGCCAGACCTCTTTACAGATGGTTGTGAGCCACCATGTGGTTGCTGGGAATTGAACTCAGGACCTTTGGAAGAGCAGGCAATGCTCTTAACCACTGAGCCATCTCTCCAGCCCCCATTTTTTTTTTTTTTTTTTTAAATTTTCGAGACAGGGTTTCTCTGTAGCTTTTTGATTCCTGTCCTGGAACTAGCTCTTGTAGACCAGACTGGCCTCGAACTCACAGAGATCCGCCTGCCTCTGCCTCCTCTGACTCCTTTGCTGGATTTTGGGACCCTACTAATACTGGGTCACCTTCCCCAGCCTTAACACAAGGGGAGGTGCTTAGTCTTACTGCAATTTGTTTTGCCATGTTTTGTTGATACCCATGCGAGGCCTGACCTTTTCTGAACAGAAAGGAAGGAGAAGTGGGTTGGGGGTGGGAGGTGGCGGGGAGGGATGAGAAACTGCCTTCAGGATATAAAATAAATATATCTTTTAAATTTACTTTTATTTTATATGCATGTATCTTTTGCCTGTATGTATGTCTGCATACCACATGTGTTCATGGGTGCCTGCAGATCCAGAAAAAGGCATCAAATACCCTGGCACTGAGGCTGAGGACCGCTGGGAGCTCTACTCAGGTGCTCTACAAAAGCAGTCTCTCCAGCCCCGCCTAGCTCTCTTTCTCAGTCTGTCACATGGCATCACCTGTTCCCTCCTCCCTGAGGTGCCCACCACACTCGCAGTCCCAGCAGTTTGAGTTTTTCAACACTTCCTCAGTAATTAGTCTTGGTGATCTCATTGTCAGATGGTACTGCCAGTTCCTTGGCTTCTCAGTTCCTTGATCTGTTGGCATCCAATAGTCTTACCATCTGTTGTCTGTGTCCTAGACAGCCTCTTTGCCCATAACACCATCCATGTATTCATGTTTCCTTCTCGCGTGTGACCTTATTCTGTGGTCTTAGCTGACGCTGACTGGAGAAGTGGTTAGCTTTAAAGATCCGTTCGTAGGTTAGACTTTTAGCCAGTAAGGGGTTGTTTTATTGAGATACAATAAACTTGGTTACTTCAAAGCTAGCATATTGAAATCAGTATTTAATAAAATATGTGTTAACATCTCACTTCTTTTTAAGTCTGTAGATTGTTTCTTGCGAGATTTTGGAAGTAAGTCTGAGAACAAATATAAAGCCGCGTATCTGTACTTCACTGACTGTAAGTGCCTTACCTCGTCGTTCAACGTCCTGTTGGCCTTAGAGTCTCTGCTTTTTAGTTACCGTGTATGAGCGTTAGGAATCTTAACCATAATTCCAATTAGCAGACAGCAGCCTGTTGGAAGGTACCAAAGAAAATATTTGTTTGGCATATTTTATGGGAGAAAAAAATCTACCATATTTTTCCCATTTATATATATACCTGAAAAGTGGAAGAGAGGACAGAAGTCCCGAGACATTTATGTTTTATATGTTCTGTTATGTAACTGTATGTAAACAAGAAGTCTGAAGCCGGGTGGTGCTGGCACATGCCTTTAATCCCAACACTTGGGAAGCAGGGGTAGGAGGATCTCTGAGTTTGAAGCCAGCCTGGTCTTCAGAGCAAGTTCTAGGACAGCCAGGGTTACACAGAGAAACCCTGTCTTGAAAAACAACAACAAAAGAAGCCTGTTACTCCCCGTCTGTGTTGTGCCTTGTATTGACTGTCTGTCTGTGGGGTAGTCTGCTCTATAAAATCCAGCTGCTATGCATAAGAATATGATTGCATGTTAGGATGATTTATTCAAAATGTTTATGGACTTGTGCTTCCCCCCCAGTTTGCCCTGACAGCCTCTTTAACAAGATTAAGGCATCTTGCTCCAAGTCAATAAGAAGATGTAAAGAAATAAACATTTCCTTTATTCCACATGAGTCTCAGGTACTGGTAATTTTTATTTTTTAATTTTTGCTCATAATAGATTTTCAGAATTAGTTTTATTATAAGCTTGTTGCTAAATTGTGATCTGAGAATGTTTGATGTATTTATTTGGTGTTGGTAAATGTTGTGCCTAACCTACAAATAAATGAAGAAATATGAACAAAAACTGGAATACAACATTAATAATGAAAAGAGGGGCTTAAATTTCTTATCTGGTCTCACATGCCATGTCTGTTAAGTTTCATCCCCAGTCATTAGATTATGAAATTCAGAGATCTTTCTTTAGCTTTTGTAATCCTTTATGATATTTAAATAAAAGTTTTAAATAAATATTTGATACATCTAACTGTGAAATAAAGACTGTTTATTTGTTTTATATTTGACACAGTTAACGAGCTTGGTTAATGTTGGTAGTGATGAGAATAGTAGTCACCAATAGAGTATTTACTCTGTCAGATCATTTTCTTGGTTGCTTTACATAAATTTAGTAATTTCAGCTTTTCACTAGTTCTGTAGATACTTCTATTCCCATGTTTTATCTCGTGTTTTTTTGTTTTTTTGTTGTTTTTTGTTTTTGTTTTTTCGTTTTTTTAAGGCAAGGCCTCACTATGTAGCTGAAGCTGTCCTGACCAGGATAGCCAGGAACTCAGAGTCACTTACCTCTGCCTCCTGAGTGCTGGGATTAAAGGCATGTACTGCCATGCCTGGCTTTCTATACCCATTTTAAAGGCTGGAAATTTAAGAGGTTAAAAACTTACCCCAAGTTCCACAGCCAGTGAATAGACAGTTGTTGTACTCAGTTTTCTGTTTAGATTTTAGATTATCTAGAGGAATATTTGGAGATCTTTGGAACTACCAGGTCAATATTTGGGACTAGAAAGATCCTAGATAACAGCGTTCCTTTTTTCAGCTTTGCTAGTCTGGCAAACACTGTAGTCCGTAGTGTAAGATTTTAAGACTCGATTAAGTTTTCTTAAAATTCATCCTTTACTCCAATATGTAACTTTAGTGTAGGATGAAACTAGGCTTCCTGAAGTCATGTGTGCTATAAACAGTAGTCTAGAAAATGCTGTGGGTATTTCCAGATCATTACTTCACAAAAGATAATAAATAGTTTTAGCCCCAGAATTCTTTCAAATCCTATGGTTGCTGTGTTTGTAGGAAGGAATTTTATAGCAACTTAAGTTGATGGCTTATAGCAGAAAATATCAGTGTATAGAAAGAAGTCTCCTGAGGGAGTTTACTACCAGTCTGTGAAATATGATCGTTAAGGTCCCCTCCTAATTTACTTCCTTGATATACATCTTATGAGAATTTACTTACAAAAATTATTTTGAGGTAGTGTCTGATTATACCTAATAAGTAGTAGGATTAGAAATGCCCAGTACCATGCCTGGCTTTACCTAATAAGTTTAATTGCTATGGAAAAATTGTGATGAGACTAAAATCATATTGGAAATACATGTGACGTACTGCTACATGCTCTAAGCTAGGAGCAGAGGCTCATCTGAGATGTAATCATAATGTTATTTCAGGCAGGTGTCATAGCGCATGCCTCAGATACCAGCACTAGGGAGGCAAAGGCAATAGGATCCCAAGGCTAGCCTGGTCCACAAGTGAGACTGTCTCAACTAGAGATGGCTACATTCAAGGCAGTTGTGTGGAGTGATGACCATAATAGCTAGTTTAGTCTCATTCGAGAACAATGACAGATACAGAGTATTCCAAGGCTGTATCAGTTAGGGTTAGGTTCAACTGAGTAAAGTACGAAAATACAAGCTTTCAGTGGCCAAAACAGTGTGAAAATGTACTTATTTCTGTTTAAAAAGTCAGGAAATGGGCTTTATAACACTTACACAGTCTACAGAATTGTCAGGAACCTATTCTCTTAGATATTCCCTTCATGAGCCAGATGACTATAAAATTATTATATTCTTATTTGGGGTAGCAGGATAACAGAGGGTATATAATAAGTAGAGAGGCAGTATAAAATAAGAACCTTCATTTATACTGTATTCACTAAAATTTAGTCCTGTGACTACGCTAAGCATGTGGGAAGCTGAAAATGTCTTGGATAGGCTTGTCTAACTGACTGGAGTCGTCACTGTAAAGTAAGGGAGGACACATGTTACAGTCAGCCACAAAAGGAGTGTTTACTAGGAGACTAGGGAAACATTTGAAAAATGAATACAGTTTTTCATGGTAGCAATTAAGAGGCACATTTTAGGGGGTAAGAATGACCTGAATGTAAAAATGCAGAAGCAGAAATAGGTGGGGACAGCAGGAATCTGGGTCACAAGGAGTGTGATCTTTCCATAAGCTGTCACGAGTGTAGACTGCAGGAGGCTACAGCATCCTCAAGATAGTATGGATGAGGAAGCTTTGGCCCAATCCTCAAGTCTTTAAGGAAAAGTGGAGTCTTGGATGTCACTGTGAAGTCATTGTGATTGGCTGGGGTTTTATTTAACATCTTCGGTATTCTGGGACCTAAGCTGAAGAAAACAATGGAGATATAACCAGGAAAAGAAAAAAATGTTGGAGCCGCCGGGCAGTGGTAGCGCACACTTTTAATTCCAGCACTCGGGAGGCAGAGGCAGGCAGATCTCTGTAAGTTCGAGGCCAGCCTGGTCTGCAAGAGCTAGTTTCAGGACAGGCTCCAAAGCTACAGAGAAACCCTGTCTCGAAACAAACAAACAAACAAACAAACAAACAAAAACTGTTGGAGCCAAACAATTCCTTTTGTTACTCTTGATGGTCATTTTTGTTGTTGGGGATTTGTTTGGTTTTGGTAGGTGTTGGGGATCGAGTCAAGGGCCTTGAACATGCCAGACAAGCGTTTAACCCTCCCTACCCCATCACACTCATGTACACACACACACACACACACACACACACACACACACACACACACTAGTGGTTCTTAGAGCTTCTTGCATGATACGTGTCTGTTGTACTAACATTCCACAGTCAAGACATCAGTGGGTGGGAAATACGTTTTTATAGGGCAGTGTTCTCAATCTCCCTAATGCTTCAACCTTTAATACAGCTTTCGTTGTGGTAACTACAACCACAACATTATTTTTGCCACATAAATGTAATTTTGTTACTGTAATGAAAAGTAATCTAAATACCTGTGTTTTCCAGTGGTCATAGGCAACCCTTGTGGAAGGGTCATTCAACCCCATGACAAAGGTTGGGAGCAGCTGCCGTGGGGATAGTAACATTTCTAACAAGTACCACTACCTGCTCCAGTGGGAGGGTGCGCTGTGCGGTGACAGTTCATGTGCAGAGTGCTTTTTGGTTGATAGTTAACACAGCAGCTGAGCCTTTGAGAGCAGAGACCCTGGGTGGGCACAGCTGAACTTCAGTCTGTGGTCAGGCTGCTGCTGTTGGTTGTTGGTTGTTCAGAGAGTAAACGACTTTGAAAGGAAAAGCAAGGAAGTTTATTCATAACTTGTTACATAACCTATCCATTTCCTATCCGTTCCTACTCCCAATGCCTTATCTAAGTGAGAGGGATTACTGTCACTATTTTTGAAAACCCCAAACTTAGGTTACTGAACTCTCAACTCCTCTCTGCCCATCCTTCAAATAACGCTCTAATGGACTGCTAGCCTGGTTCTTTCATAGCTGAATGAATCAGTGCATCTGAGATTTCATTGTATTTATGTTAAGTCTTATCTTTCACAGTGACTTATGATTTGGGGAAGAAAATCTTTTAAGGATGTGATTCTAAGCTAAACAATTAAAGAAGTTTCTGGATTGTTCTGAACTAGGTTAAGATTTCTTAATTTTCTTTCTGCCAGGCATTAGGTATTTTCAGTTTGATACTTCCTACTTCAGACTCCTTTTTCTGTTGCACAGGTTGTAAAGCGCAGTCAGTACAATCTGTGTTTGAAACAAGACTTGAAGGCGTGAGGCAGAGTAAACCGGGGCAAATGGGTAGAGGTGAAGGGTAGAGCTGAGTAAGATAGACAGCCGTCAGGAGTCAGCCTGCGAACGCTCATCCTCCCATCCCAGCCACAGCTCTGGTTTCTTTGGAATCTGTAGGGTCAAGGCTCTAGATTGACAGTCTAACTTTTTCTGACCTCCCTTAGGTTTATACTCTTTATGTACCAGACGCGTTCTATTACTGTTACAGTCCAGACCCTAGTAATGCCAGCAGGAAGGAAGCGGTCATGGAGGCGATGGCTGAGCAGATAGTGACAGTGTGTGCCACTCTGGATGAGAACCCTGGAGTGAGGTATAAGAGGTAAGGCGCGGAGTGTGCGTGTTGTTCGTTTGTGATGAGGCCTAAAGCACTGTAGCTCTGTTTTTTGTATCGCTTTGCAGAGTAGAGCTCCCTTGTATGGTCTCCAGGCTCTGCATAAAGAAAATCGAGAGTTTAGGCTTCAGATTGCAGAGTAACAGCCTCTGTAGTGGAACCTCAGAACTGAAGTTTGCTTTCGTTTACTTATAGAAAGCTTTGTTTGTTTGATCAGTTTAAGGAATGCTTCAAGGGTTGTTTTATTGGCTGTAATCTTGGCATTTAATAATCTATCATTACATTTACACCAGATTTAAATGGCTGTGTTATCTGAACACTTGTTACAGTACCTAAGCATTTGTAGTATTTGATCCCAGTGGGCATTTTAAATAAATTTTAGATTTTTTTTTTAAGGCGAATTTTTTTAAAACTTTCATACTACATACCTTTATTTACTTTTTTCTTTATAAAAACAATATCTTTAGTCTTTTTTTTTTTTTTTTTGGTTTTTTTTTT
>NW_004949123.1:2020018-2025174 GCF_000317375.1 Microtus ochrogaster | reverse complement strand
TATATATATATATATATGTCTGTCTGAGGGTGTCAGATCCCCTGGTACTTGAGTTACAGACAGTTGTGAGCTGTCATATGGTTACTGGGAATTGAACTCTGGTCCTCTGGAAAAGCAGCCAGTGTTTGTAACCACTGAGCCATCTTTCTAGCCCCTCAATGTTACTTTCTAAGAGACACCGCTGTGTGTGCTGTCGGTCACTTGGGTTATAATCCTGGCTCTGCTGCTGGCTGTATTTAATCTGTTCTTAGAATGTATGATTATAAAATTGGAGTGATGGCAATGGCCTTCTCATGGAGTTGCTAGAATGAAAGACGTTCACCTGTAAATTCCTAAGAAAGGCGGTACCTCCACTCCACTGCTGCGCATAGCAAGTGTGCCATTGACTTCCTGAGCAGGTTCTGTGTCTCAACAGTGGCGTCTGTCCAGTTGACTGGTAAACTCTTTAATTGCACATTTATGCATTGCTACATGCTTCATCACTCTTAATGTAGGCATTTTAAAATCCGCTGTTGGTAGCTGCCAAGATGACTCAACAGGTAAAGGCTTGCTACCAAGGGTCTGATACTGAGTTTGAGCCACAGGGCCTCCCTGGTGGAACAAGGGAATTGATTATCACTAGCTATCCCCTGATCTCTATACCCGCACTACTCCATGCTAGAGTCCACAAATAAACGAATGTAGAAAGCAGTAAAATCTCCTGTTAATTAGTAGAGCAGTATAATAAATCTCTTTAACTCAGACATCACCAAACAAGCTTTTTACCTTGGGAATTAGGAAAACTGTAAATAATATGCTAATGATAATCTAGGCTTAGTGGAATTTAGCTAAGTGGTTTGCCTCTTGCTGGAGTTTAGTGTCTTTTAAGCTTCTACTGTTGATGGTTGGTTAGACTCAGAAAAGTGAGTGAACATAAGCCATTTTATTTTATAATCTAGTAGTTTGTTTACAGATATGCTTTGATTAGCTCTAAAAATTCTGGGGCTGGAGACAGCTGCATTGGTAAACTACTAGTTGTGCAAGCATGAGGGCCTGAGTTCAGATCCCAGCAGTCACACAGAGGCTGGTCCACATGTCTCCTACACCAGTCTAGCTGAGAGGGTGAGTTCCAGGTTCAGTGAGACACCCTGTCCCCTCTGGCCTCCATAGACACACAAACACATCATAAATACACAAATTCTACCTGTTCTTTAACAGAATACTCCTTTATGCTATAGAAACTTTTAAGGTAAGTTCTAAAATAAAATGACTTTTTTTAAAAAAAAAAAACATTTTCAGCAAAAATATAAAAATCACTCTTTGTCCTTTCTTTTTAAAACCAAAAGATTCTTAAACACCTTTAAGGGCTCTCCTAGGAGAGCCCTTCCCCATTTTGCAGGTTAGTGTGCTAGCTGAAGAGCATTTTCCAAAATTTTTCTTGTAGGTTTAGAAAATATACTAATACCACTAATCATGAAGTTATAATTTAAAGTATGATGCTACCATGCTTGCATTTTTTATTATTAAATATTTATTTACTTTTGTTTATATAAATGTGTGCCTGCGTGAATTTATGTGCACCACATGTGCACAGCTGCCCTAGAGGCTGGAAGAGGAACTGCAGTTAGAGTTTCATGTGTGCTCTAGGAACAAAAACCAGGCTCCCTGCACGAACATTAAGCCTGTTAAACCACCGAGCCGTATCTCCACCCACAGAGCACACAAGGTTTTAATCTGTAGCTGTCTTAGAAAACAGCAAAAGAGAGGATGTGAGGAAACGGCACGTGCTGCTGGGGGAGAATTGTCACTTCCTTTGGAAAGCAATTTGGGTTTTTATTTATTTATTATCATTTATTTTGTTTTTTTTTTATTTGTTGTCATTTGTTTTTTGAGACAGGGTTTCTCTGTAGCTTTTGGGGCCTGTCCTGGAACTCGCTTTATAGACCAGGCTGGCCTCGAACTCACAGAGATCCGCCTGCCTTTGCCTTCCAAGTGCTGGGATTAAAGGCGTGCGCCACCACTGCCCAGCTTTTGGAAAGCAGTTTGGTGACATTTAGAATGCATATACCCTAAGGCCCAGGATTCTTACCTTCATATGCAGTGCACCTAGAGAAATGTGCACGTGCCAAGCTTGTTTGTTTCTGTGTAGTTTATAATGGTATGAAATTGAGAATGATTTCAGTGTCCCTCCACTTTTAGGGGAATGAATATATAGACTCCAGTGTAGTGATAGAGGGAATGGCATCTTTATATTTAATATTTTACTCCTGTATATTAAAATTTCTGAAGCAGATGCTAAGGCTATGGCATATGTGACATGTTTGATAGTTTTCTATGTTTGTGAATGTTTGCATTTTATAACACAGTTGTAGTCTTCTTTAGAATTTACCTTTATACTATTGTAAAGTATGTCCTGAAAGATAATTGTTAAGATGTTTTTTTTCCATTTCTAGTAAACCTCTCGATAATGCCAGTAAACTTGCACAAATGGTTGAAAAAAAACTTGAGGAGTACTACAAGACGGACGAGAAAGGCCTGATAAAGGTAACTGTAGACAGCAAGCAGTGGCTCTGCGGACGCTCTGCTGCTTCCCTAACCAGAGCAGCCTGTGCTCCTCAGCTTTCTAGTATTGATGTGGGGATCACTAAGATGGATCTTCAGCTCTGATTTGAGAGTCCTTAGCGGAAACTTTAGTAGATCGTGTGGTTTGACAGTTCTGTCGTGAGGGAGGCTGAGGCTTTGACGTCAGCAGTGTGTCCACATCTTGGCTCTGCCATTTAATGAATAATTATTTTAGTTTTTTTTTTTTTTCAAATATTTATTTAATTCTGTTTGTGTATATGCCTGCAGGCCAGAAGAGGGCACCAGACCTCATTACAGATGGTTGTGAGCCACCATGTGGTTGCTGGGAATTGAACTCAGGACCTTTGGAAGAGCAGGCAATGCTCTTAACCACTGAGCCATCTCTCCAGCCCTGAATAATTATTTTAATTAAGGCATCTTTAAACTAATTTTTTGTCTCTATAAAGTGGAATTAATAATGCCTATTTTTAAGCTAATGAAAGGATTAAATGAGTTAATTGTATGAAGTCTTTAGAATAATGCCTTCCACTGAGTTAGTATTTAATAAAGGCTGGGATTCCTCCTATTACTAGCTTTGCAATCTTGAGTTGTTTCTCATCTCTGAAGTGAATGAGATAATGTGTGCCTTGCTTGGTTGGTATGAAAATTAGATGAGGTAACATCTAAGAATTTTGTACATGTAAGAGGAATACATAGCAACCTTTGTTATTGTCTGCTAAAAATAAGGTAATGTAATCAAAGCCTAAAGTTGGAACCTGGGGAATGCCAGCATGTAGGCGTGGCTAGAGAAGGAAGAGCCGAGGAAGGAGATGGACAAGTGGTGTCAGGGGCTGGGAAGCCACACAATAGCTAGAGCATAAAGGCAGGAACTGCCCTAGTCAGAAGAAGAGAAGGCCAAGGACGCTGATTGGCTGTGTAGTGGGCAGCTTGAGAGGAATGCACAGAATACAGTGGCAACAGAGGCTGGGAGTTATCTTACTCTAAACCTGGCTTAGAAGGTATCCTGCAGGAGGAGGCCCCGAGCTTCAAGAATGACTAGAGCATAATAAAGACAGTAATATCTTATTGCAAGAGTAACAGAGTTCTTTGGGTGGAGACATAGAAGGATAAAATTCAGTGTTAAACATGAATGGAAGATGTCAATTTAGAAATTATGCTGGTTACTTGAAAAGTTAGTGACTCTGGGCATAGAGGTTTAGTGAAAGCTGTGAGTCTACAAAGTGGCTTAACAACCGTGGTAGGCAGTGACAAGTGTTTGTTAAGGCAAGGAAGTATAGTAGATGCCTCTTTAGTCTCATAGAGGTTCAGTGGGGAAAAGGCAGATGCTCGCTCTCTCCCTCCCTCTTTTGATTCTCTCTCCTGGAGAACTGCACATCCTTCAGGTGGCACCTTCCTTTATTCAAGCACCTATGAGGCTTACCTTGTTTTGAAACCTTTCCTAATTCATCAGCCAAGTGATACCATGGTCTTTCAAATATTTCTATAAATGCCCAGGATTGCCTTTTCATTTGTGTTTCTGCAGACCCTCAGCTCATGTATGTTGTGTTTCATTGTAAATACATTTAACCTTCACAACAATCTCCCAAGGGAGAGGTCCTGCCATTTGATATAATTTTTACCAAGTGAATACTAACGTAAGAAAGGTTGAGAAACTTAACCGAGGTCATACAATAAGAAACCGATCGCAGCTGAACTCAACCCCATATCTGGTTCCACAGTATTCTCTTTCTCACTGTACCTCACTGCTTCACCTCTATCAGGAGAGGCGGTAATTCAGACACATTTTCAAGTCTGGCTACGTGATTTACCTGTCTGCTCTGTGCAAATACATAGGAAATGTTGTCTGATTTGTAGCTAGTTACCTCTTGCTTAGGTATTTGACTGCTAAGCTAAAGAGTTAACTACTTCTAAGAATGGAGTACGAACCAGGATTGCTACCATAGGGCTGTAATCCTAGTTACTCTGGAGACTGAGGAAGATCAAAGTTCAGGGCCTGCCTACAAAGTGAGCTCAACATCAAAAGTGAATAATAGCTTAGTGGTAGAGACCTGCCTAGCATGAAAGCCTGGGTTTGGTTCTTACTACCACACCCCTCACCCTCTCCAAAGAAAGAACTGGAGAAGATTCAAGCATTAGCAGTGGAATTTCCAACACTGCTCCTCGTCCGCTGTTTAGTGGTTGATATTGTTTTTGAATTAATGTTAACAGGGTTTTTTTTTATTATGATTTATAGTCTTGATTGTCATTAATATAATCTCTACTTTTTTGTTTGCTTTGTTTTTTTTGTTTTCAAGACAGTATTTCTCTGTGTAGTCCTGGCTGCCCTGGAACTCACTTTATAGACCAGGCTTGCCTGGAACTTACAGAGATCCGCCTGCCTCTGCCTCCCAAGTGCTGGAATTAAAGACGTGTGCCACCACTGCCTGGCTAATGTAATCTCTACTCTTAAAATAGCTGATTTAATGCTGAATTTTAATGGCCTCTTTGTCATGTGGATATGATAATGTCTGTCTCAAGGGTGCCATAAAAACTGTGAGGTGGTATCTCTGTGAAATAAAATAGGCTTTTCTATTTTTATTTATTTATTTATTTAT
>NW_004949123.1:2007046-2019918 GCF_000317375.1 Microtus ochrogaster | reverse complement strand
TAGACCAGGCTGGTCTCGAACTCACAGAGATCCGCCTGCCTCTGCCTCCCAAGTGCTGGGATTAAAGGCGTGCGCCACCACCGCCCGGCTAAAATAGGCTTTTCTTGACTAGCAAATATCAACACAAAGAACTCAAGTAGTAGCTGTTGTTCACAGTTTATGTCAGCCTTACTATTTGTAGAACTGAATGCACAAGAAGCTAACTTTGGCCAGGTGCTGTAGCAGTGTGTGTCTGTAGGCGCAGCATGGGGGAAACTGAGGAAGGATGGCGGGTCCAGAGCTAGCCTGGCTTAGCCACATGGTGAGAGCCCGTCCTAGAGAGAGAGAAAAGGAAGAAGGAGTATTTAGGGAAAGGTAGATGTTACTTCTTCAAAGAAAATTAGGGAGTATTAAATTGATGTATATAGCCTCAATCTGATTATGAAAATGTTAGTTGCATAGCCTTGTTTTTCCCTACTGTGCACTCATGCTTTTGTTTGTTGTAATATAATTTCACATCTTAGGACATTCATTTGTTTTGTTTTATTGTGTGTTTTTGTTGAGGGACAGGATTAATCTTTTATTAAGTACCAAAATTATTATTAAAAGTTTTAAATATTAAAAATGTGTTCACATAAAGATACTGAAATTTCTTAAGATACTTTTATCTTGTT
The DNA here is from genome assembly GCF_000317375.1 of Microtus ochrogaster. NCBI lineage: Eukaryota > Metazoa > Chordata > Mammalia > Rodentia > Cricetidae > Microtus > Microtus ochrogaster. The sequence goes on along the minus strand of NW_004949123.1, from coordinate 2,019,265 downwards.
ATTCTAGGGTAAAACTCATTCCCAGCTCTTAATAATTGACCGTGGCTTTGATCCTGTGTCCACTGTCCTGCATGAACTGACCTTTCAGGCAATGGCATATGATCTACTACCAATTGAGAATGATACATACAAGCAAGTATAACTTGAAGGGCTTTAAAGGGCTGTAGACAGACTATCTAATAAAACCTGAAAGACCTGCAACCTGTTCATACAGAAATCTTCTCTCTCTCTCCCTCTCCTGTAACTGTAACCTGACAAGATGTTCACTTTGTAAGCTAATGTGCAGCTTGCTTCAGAGCTTTTAAGTGGATTTGCTCCTTACCTGTCCTGCAGTAGAGGTGCTAATCAACAAGTTGATAGGGGTTTGCACTCATTCAGAGTAATGTCAGGCTCACTATTATCATTTCTTTTTTTAATTTATTTTTATTTTGTGTACTTGATGTTTCGCCTACATGTATGTCTGTCTGAGGGTGTTGGATCCCTGTATCTGGAGTTACAGACAGTGGTGAGCTGCCATGTGGGTGCTGGTAATTGAGCCCAGGTCCTCTGGGAGAGCAGCCAGTGCTCTTAACTGCTGAGTCATCTCTCCAGCTTCCAGTTATTATATTTCAAAATGTGTGTTATATTGAAAATGATTAAGCTGTGTTAATTTAAAATCATATTCCCAAAAGTGTTTTGTCGATATAATTTATTTTAAGACACCCAAAACCCAGTATAACGTTGCTGAGAATGGGCACAGTTTTACTGTTTCCATAGTTACTGATGTAATCTCTAAGCAAGGATATTAGGACAAGTGAGTGACATGAGACAGCCTTTCTCAAGAAGCCATTTTACTTCTCATCAGTTTACAGGTATACAAACACACTCACAGAGCTTTATGATACTATGATCTCTAAATCCAAGTAGTAATTTTTGAGACAAGATTTGCTGGATGTTTCCAGCATTTGTAAACATTTAGCAGAAAATTCATGAATTTGATGCCAACCTGGGGTGCATGCCAGGTTAAAGGTTTACTACTTGAACACAACAGTAAAACTAAGTATTAGTTTTATGAAATTTTGTTTATATTAATTTAGTAGAGCTGGATCCAGTGGTTCAGACCTATAATTCCAGCTGCTTGGGTGGCTTAAGGAGGTTTATGCAGGAGAGTCACAAGTTCAAGGCTAGCCTAGGCAGTGTAGTAGGCCCTTAACTCAAAAAAAATTTTTTCTTCCTTTAAATAAATGAGTAAAAAGAGGACATAGTTATAGAACACTTGCCTAGCGTATATGGGGCCATACATTAAATTCATTGAACCACAAAAATAATTAGGAGTAGTTTTATTAAAATAATGCAACTTTTGATAATTATGATACTTTGCAATATTTCTTAAATTGTGTATTTTCTATTGTGTTTTTATTTGCATTCCAGTTAAATCCTGATTTTTTTTTTCTGTCTTGTTTGTGTCGATATCAGCCAGGAAATCAGTAGAGCCGTTATCTACACCCCTGTTATCCTCTAGGTCACCAAGCTGCATTGTTCAGTAGATTTGAAAGAATCTGGTATTAGGCAATAGAGAATTTTGTTCTAGACTTGCCAGAAGTTTAGAGAGTCCTGACCTAGTATTAAAATGTGCTCTGTCCAGATTTGCTGGCAAACAAAGGCGGGTTTAATTGCTTGGGGGAAGGAAGGCAGTTAGTTTCCACAAAGACAGCGATACCCTCTTACTCTAAGCCCCAGAAGTTGAGAGAAGACTGATGTGGGAGTATAAACTCCCCGTGCTCCGTCGGTCTTTACATGGGGCATGGCTTCTGATTGAAAATAGTGTTGTAGTATTTGCTCTGTGTGTGTGTGTGTATGTGTGTGTGTATGTGTGTGTGTGTATGTGTGTGTGTGTATGTATGTGTGTGTGTGTATGTGTGTGTGTATGTGTGTGTGTGTATGTGTGTGTGTGTATGTATGTGTATGTGTGTGTATGTGTGTGTGTGTGTGTGTGTGTGCTCACGCACATGTGCATACGCGTGAGCACAAGTACACACATACCTCAGCATGCATGTGGAGTTCTGAGGACAGTTATGCAGAGTGGGTTCTCTCCTTCCTTCATGGGTCCCAGTGGTTGAACCCAAAATTCAGCCTGTCATGTTTCTGCTGCAAGTACTTTGATCCACTGAGCCAGCCCAGAAACTCTACCCCTCTGTTGCTAAATCCAAAAGTCTGGTCCCACTGGTTCCTTCTTAATCCCTGCTTCCTAGGGTTGGAATGTTCTAGTGCTCAGTTTGTGGACTCTGTTTATATACTTTTGGAAGCATATTAATCTCAAGGTTTGTCTGTGATTGGCTCAACTGAGCCTTCTGCTTTAACTTCAGATTCACACCAACTCCCTAGTGAATATCTTCATTTGTAATGTCTGGTGAGCATCTTCAGTGTGTGTGTCCACCCCTGAGTTGCTGGGAGCCCCCTGGAAAGTGCAGTGCTCCACATAGTAAATGCATCTCCTATCTCATAGCGACTTTCTCAGGCCCAAATTTCAGTCATGGCCAATCAAGTTCAAAAACACTCAGTTCAATAGTAAATCTTTATAACTACATTTTAAAGACCCAATTTTCCAGCTTGCTTATGACACCAGACTCAGCCTGAAGCTCACGATGTTAGCCCCCTGACCTCCCCCTCGCCGTCTTCCTCAGACTTCTCACTGACCTCTCATGCTCTGCTTCCTTCGGGCCCCGCCCCCGTCAGCTTTTCCAGCTCGGGAGAAAGAGAATCTTAGTAAGAGTCAGGTCAGCGTGCCCACTTCACTCAGAATCTTTAAATGGCTTCCCATTATCCTCAGAGAAAGAGGAAACGTAGGTACAGCAGTCCCCAAGCCACACATCACCTGTGTCCCCCCATTTTAGTTTGATTTGATTGCCTGCTCTTCACCCCTATGTTCAACACACTGTAGAGGGACTCCCCTCCCTGCCAATCTCCATCACATCCTCCCAAGGTCTCACTATGTACTCCTGGCTGGTCGCCTTGAACTCTCAGAGGTCCAAGTGCCTCTGTCTGCCACGTGCTGGCATTAAAGGCATGTGTCACCCTGCCTGGTCTCCATCACAAGTTTTGCTAGAACCAGCAATTTTTCTGCTTATTCATGCATCATAGAGACTGTAACTGTACTCTAATGGACTGTTGTGTCTTGGAGTGTTGCCCTCACACTGCTGGTTTGCTTATAAGCCACTTAAATGGCAAAGGTATTACATAAGTATACACTGGTATTTTGCATAACAAAGGACTTCCATCCTTAGGTTAGCCTTGTAATTAAACACAGCCATTTATCTTTGGGTATCTTAGACCACATTGTTTTGTAAATGAAGCCTATAATTTTGAGGTTATAGAAACTACTGCATTTATATAACAGAAATCAACATACATTGTCCATAGTTCAGAACTAAGAAAATGCTGTGTAGTCCCTATCTGCCCGAGGAAATTGACAGCTGAGTCTTTTCTACCTCCACAAGGAAAAGGGTATCTGCATTAAAAAAGGAAATTAGTTGAGGAACTCAGTTAATAAAGCCAATATCATGGTCCCGTGAACCTCCTGAATTGCTCTTACTCCAGTAGAACTTGGTAAAGCTGTCACAATGTTTTTACAGCCATATTAGTTTTCTCACTTCTTCCTATTTAAAGGAGACATGACTTTAGGCTTGGTTAGGAGAAGCTGCAGATGCTGTGTTTGTGATTTTACACAAGCACTCTGAGCAGGCTAACTAGCGCGATGGCTCTTGACGGATGGACGTGATAACTGTGCTGTGGATCGCTAACGTATCGTGATGTTAAGTGATTAAAGACGCAGCTGCTTGGGTATTCAGCTTTGCTGCTTGATTGGTCTTTATAGTCTTTGTATTTGAGACGGGGTCTCCTGTGACCCAGGCTGGCCCTGAACACTGTTGCTGGGGTGACCTTGACTCAGGTCCTTCTAACTCTGCCTTCCAAATGTCAGTCCACCTAGCTGCTTCTGTTCTTAAAGCTCACTGTGGGATGTTTTGAATTTTCGCTTTGTAAGATGGCATTCGGCCAAGACTATAAACCTAACATTTGAGATGAAAAAGATGTTTTTCCTAAATTTCTAATAGAAGGGTTCTAATCTGCTTTAGGTTTTGACCCCCTTAAGTAACAGACTGAGTCTACTTTTCAGTACTGTTGTTTAGAAACATGTTTTTTCTACTTTCTGAGGAAGAGATTCTGAAAATGTTCTCCCCGGCCTGTTTAGGTACAGAACCGACGGGAAGGACAAGGAGGCAGTTCTCGAAGAAGACGACGACCTGTGGGTCCGGGTCCGGCACCGGCACATCGCGCTTGTGTTGGAGTATGTGAGCCTGTTCTAACTTTGTTCTGTAGTTTTTAGTACTAAATTATTAAAGTATATTTTATAACTTTAAAAAGTTTTGTAAAGAACTAACTTAGAAATTTTTTCTCATTTATCTGACAGGGAAATTCCAAAACTTATGAAGGAAATTTCATCAACAAAGAAAGCTACCGAGGGGAAGGTAAGATGATAGCAAAGGTGCATTTGGACTTTAAAGACACAGTCTAATGAGGCTGAACTCGGGCTGATGCAAACTCACCGCTTAGCTGAGTGTGACCTTGAGGTCCTGCTCCAGCACTCAGGTGCTAGGATTGCAGCTGTGTACTGCACGGGTCACTTAATAATTGTGTGTGAGTTCAAGGCCAGCCTGGACTACAAGAGCTAGTTCCAGGACAGGAACCAAAAAAGCTACGGAGAAACCCTGTCTCGAAAATCAAAAAAAAAAAAAATTGTGTGTGTGTAATGTGTATCCGTCTGTGCCTGTGTGTGTGCGTGTGCAGTGTGTTTGTGTGTGGTGTGGATGTGGGGGGGTGTTGTAGTGTGTAATATGTGTGTGTGGTGTGTATGCGTGTGGGGGTGTGGTGTGTAATATGTGTCTGTGTGTAGTGTGTATGCATGTGTGGGGTGTTGTGTGTGTGGTGTATGTGCAGTGTGTAATGTATATGTGTGTGGTGTGTGAGTGATGTGTTCGTGTGGTGTGTGTTTATGTAGTGTGTATATGTAGTGTGATATGTGTGTGTGGTGTGCATGTCTGTGAATCTGTGTGTGATGTGTATAGTGTGTGTATGTGATATGTGTTTGGTGTGTGTGATGCGTGTCTGGGGTGTGTGGATATAGTGTGTGTATATGTAGTATGTGATGTGAGTAGTGTGTGATGTATGTGTGTGGTGTGGTGTGTGTAGTGTGTGATATGTGCATGTGATGTGTGTATGCGGTGTGTGTGTGTGTGTGTGTGTATGTGTGTAATGTGTGCTGTGTGTGTGATGTAGTGGTCACAACTTTTGGGAGTTGATTTCTCTCCCACCTTTACATGGTTCCAGGACTCAAACTCCGGTTGTCAGCTTGTACAGCAAGTGCTTTTACCCACTCAGCCGCCTTGTCGGCCCTGCAAAAGCAAATTACAAACAAAGTTGAAAGGAAAAGGGTGAAAATTACTGTAACTTTCTATTTGGGGCTATTCTAACACAGAGAGAATAAAGAAGTGCCTGTGTGCTGTGACCTCAGTTTTATCTGTGCTACTGCCATTAAAATTTAGTATTTAAAGGCCAGTTAGTCATTTTCATCAGCACATAGATGAGGGGTTTGGTTTTATAAGAATCTCACTATGTTGCCCCTGCTGGTTTGTAGACAAGGCTGCCCATGAACTCCGAGAGCTCAGTCTGCACCTGTTGTAGGCAGAGGCCACTAGTTTGTTTTCGGCTGCTCAGCTCGAAAATAATCAGATAAAAGCCATATTATTTGCAATACTGTTTGGCCAATAGCTTAAGCATATTTCTAGCTTGCTCTTATATCCTAAACAACCCATCACCGTTAATCTGTGTATCACCACAAGGTCATGGCCTACTGGTAAAGTTTTGGCAGGCTCCAGTAGAGGGTTCTGTCCCAGGTGTGGCTACATGGCTTCTCACCAACTTCGCCTTCTTTCTCCCAGCATTCAGTTTGGTTTTCCCCACCTGGCTCTACTCTGCTAAGCCACTGGCTGAAATAGATTTATTCATTAACCAATAAAAGCAACACATAGACATAAAGACTTAGCACACCATGCTCCCAAGTGCTGAGATTAAAGTCCTATGCCTCTCTGCCAGGTTTTTGGTATTGAAGTATAGTACACAAGTGAGTGCACAGATCGTAATGTGTGCTCGCTGGCTGTTCATGTGTACACATTCCCATGTTATTGTCACGCTAATGTTACTGTACATTTTCTTTTGGGCATTTTTATAAGTAGCATTAGTTTTAAGAAAAATATAGGTGATTTTGTAAATTTTTACTATGGGTCCAGTGACCCTATAATCAACTTACTTCCTTAATCCAAATACTTAGTTTAAAGATTAGATTTTGTTTGTTTGTTTGTTTTGTTTTTTGAGACAGGGTTTCTCCGAATAGCCCTGTCTGTCCTGGAATTCACTCTTGTAGACCAGGCTGGCCTTGAACTCACAGAGATCCACCTGCCTCTGCTTCCTGACTGCTGGGATTAAAAGTATGCACTACCACACCCGGCTTCTTTCTGCATTATTCTATTAACATAATGAATTATATTCACTCTTTTTCTGATGTTAAATGAGCTGTCTTTCTAAAATGAACTCCACTTGGTCATGATGCCCTGTTCTGAGTGCTGATGGATTCTGTCTGCTGAGCACTGGGTTTGCTTGTTTCCTGTCTATGAGAAGTATTTCCTATAACATGACTCTTTTGTAACAGTCTTGTGCAATTTTCATATAAAAATTATGTTAATCTTATAAAACGAGTTGTGACTCTCTCATTTTACCCTGAAAGGTTTTGTGTAACTTAATTGCTCTATTGTGATTGGAATTCACCATTGAGGATAGAGTATCTTTCACAAAGAAGTCTTTAGTTATAAGTAATGTAAATTCGTTAGAATATATATATGCATATTTATTATATAGAACACAAACATTGTATGTGTGCCTTTACCAAATTTTTGCTTGTGTCAGTTTAGAAAGACTATTTTTCAAAGAATTTGTCTACTATCCTTAACTTTTGAACTCGAACTCTTTTCTTAGCCTCTCAGTGTGAATAGAAGCCATGCCATAATGTTCCGGTTATTAATCTTGATTACTGATTTGGGTTTTTTGGGTTGTTTTTTTTTTTTGGATTTTTTTGAGACAGGGTTTCTCCATAGCTTTTTGGTTCCTGTCCTGGAACTAGCTCTTGTACACCAGGCTGGCCTCGAACTCCCAGAGATCCGCCTGCCTCTTCCTACCAAGTGCTGGGATTAAAGGCAAGTGCCACCACCGCCCGGCCTACTGATTTGTTTTTCTCATGATTTTTTAATGCTCCTACATTTAATATCTTTTAATATTTCAAAGAGCCATGGATATAGCTTAGTGGGCAAATGCCTGTCTAACATAAATGATTGCCTGTATTCAAACCCTAGTAGTGCAAATACACGTATTTTGATTTTGTTGATTTTCTCTGCTGTAGGTTCATTTTGTCTGTTGCTGTGTGTTTGATGTCCGTGTGGTGCATGGGTGCCGTGGTGCGCATGTGGAAGCCAGAAGACCTTAGTAAAGTCTCTTCTCCTTCCATCTTCCTGTGGGTTCTGGGACCAGACCAGATCGTCAGGCCCTCACAGCCAGCACTTTACCTGCTGACATGTTGCTGGCTCTGTATCAGCTAGTTTTAGATTTAGTTTATTTATACACAGTTTTAATGTCTTTCAATTTTGTTTTAACTTTTTTCTAGGTCCTTCAGTTGGACATTTGGAGTGTTAACTTTTTTTTTTTTTTTTTTTTTTTTTTTTTTCGAGACAGGGTTTCTCTGTGGTTTTGGATTGGAGCCTGTCCTGGAACTAGCTCTGTAGACCAGGCTGGTCTCGAACTCACAGAGATCCGCCTGCCTCTGCCTCCCGAGTGCTGGGATTAAAGGCGTGCGCCACCATCGCCCCGCTTTGGAGTGTTAACTTTTAACTTCTGTCCTACTGGGTCTATTTAGAGTTATTTCCTTCTCAGCATTAGCTAAATCCCAGGGGATTTGAAATAGCTTTTTATTTCTTTTGTTTTTAGTTTTGGTTATTTGAGATGTGGTCTAGATGTCTGCAGTGTTTACTTAAATCTTTTTGTTTTGTCTGTATCAGAGAATGCTACCATGTCCTTAGCACTGAGACTCTTCTGAAATCTCTGTCTGGGCTTAATTACCCATGTTAGTTTTCTCTGCCAGATCCTTGAGCTGTGTAGGGGCTAAGGACACCCACCACACATGGTTATATTTCCGTTGGTTCCTTCCTCTCCATACCTCTTAGCTTCGGGAGCCGGCCTAGGCAGCCCTCAGTAACTGTGCCTGGGGACAGGAGGCTGATCTCAGTGATCACCTGCTCTGCTTCCGCCATCTCGCTGGTTGTCGCTGCCCAGAAGGAGTGTTTTATCTGTCCACAGGGAAGAGTGTGACAGAGTCAGAGGTCTCCTAACATTACTTTAAAACTTAGCTCATTTATTAAATTAGCTGGGTTTATTAGGACTTAAAAGCTCTGGATTGGAAGCTATAATGTGTAGTAACTGAATCATGGGCTTGCTTAAGTTTATTTGTCTTTTGTTGTGTTTGTTTGTTTGTTTTTCCTAGACATCACTTAGCGCTCTTACCCAGCTGATGAAAAAGATGCCCCACTTCCGAAAACAGATGACGAAGGTAAGCCATGGCCTGTGTGAGACTCTGCCTCTGACTGCTTGTCTGCTCCTGTGGTTGTCTTAGCCGTGCCCTGGAATAGTTAGTTGCTGGTAGTTGTCTCCCAGTCTTTCCTGTAGAGCTGAGAAATTCCAAATTAACCGAACTAGCCTCTGACTTTTCTAGCAACTTCATCTGTATTTTGTAAATCTTTAAAAAAAAATATTTGTCTTAAACAGCTGAACAGAATAATTTAATATTTCTCGACCTCAAAGAAAAAGTCAGTATGAGATTATCTAGTGGCTGTTTTGTTTGTTTCCTGTGTTGGCCACCAACCCATGCATTTCCTTAAATTAATAGTAACAAATTAGATTTAAAATCATTTAAATCCAGACAAACTCACTCGCTTTCTTTCCATTCTTTTCCCTCCATCCCTCCGTCTCTCCTTCCATCTATCTGTCCATTTATCCACTGGTCCATCCATCTTTGGCAGAGCTGGGTTAAGACTCATTCTAGTTCCCACTGAACTGGAACTCCCCTAACTCAGGCTTGTGTCAGACGTGAGGCAACCTCTGGCCTCATCCTCCAGATTGCTGGTACTGTCAGTGGGAGGCACAGCCGCAGCCTCAGCCAGCCCAGCCTTTCCTAGAATAGCTGTCTTTGCACATTTTTATAATCTTGGAGCCCAGTTAAGAACCAATAATGTAAAAGGAACCTTTTGTTTTGTTTTTCTGAGTCAGGTTGTCCTCGAAGTCACAGAGATCCACCAGCCAGTCTCCCAAGTGCTGGGATTAAAGGAGTGCACCACCACTATCCAGTTTAAAAGAAACCTTTTGTTGTAGTTCTTCAGGAGTTGACTTTTTTCCCCTTATCCAAGTTTTTGTTACTCTACAGACTCCACGTGATTCAGCACTATATTGTTTTTGCTTTCTGCAGGCAAAAAGCCCATAGACATAATTTTTTAAAGAAGTTGGATATCAGTTACACAAAAAGTAATTAAAATGTTATAAATAATGACTTCCCTCTGTTTTTCAGCAAGTTGTCCATCTTAACTTGGCTGAAGATTGCATGAATAAGTTTAAGCTGAATATCGAGAAGCTCTGCAAAACTGAGCAGGTATGTGCAGGGCCAGGACCCCCGCTTCTGCGGTAGAGTTCCAGAACAGCTGTGTAAGCCAGCATGTAGCTTCCGCTCAGCGCAGCAGCTGAGCTCCACACAGTCAGAGTCTTAGATAGGGACTGACCTAGGCAGTATTGATGCCTGGCTCCCTGCTTCCTTACTCAGCTTTGTGTCACTTCAACAAATACCAGAAATGATAAACTTATTTTAGCTCACGGTTTTGGTTGGTTGTGTTTGTTTTAGATGTTGGGGCACACTTGATTGAGAATACTTGAGATCTACAGGGTTTTGTTCTTTTTTTTTTTTTTTTTGCTTTTTGTTTTACGAGACAGGGTTTCTCTGTAGCTTTGGAGCCTGTCCTGGAACCAGCTCTTGTAGACCAGGCTAGCCTCAAACTCACAGATCTGCCTGCCCCTGCCTCCCGAGTGCTGGGATTAAAGGCTTGCGAAACCACCGCCTGGCAAGATTTACAGTTTTATGATCAATTCACTTCACTGCTTTTGGGTGTGTGGCACATTATAGCAGAGATTTGTGGTACAAAGAAGCCAAGAGATAGACAGAGATAGATAGGCAGTTCTACTGTCCCCTTCAAAGGCACAACCCAAAGACTTGACGACCTCCTTTAGCTCCCTGCTCTTAATTCCCTCCACCTCTCAGAAGCACCAGAGGACAAAATCCTTACCACATGGCCCTTTGGGGCCAATTCTAGGTCCAAACTGTAGACCCAACATTGACAAGTTGGTCCTCCTGCTCTGTGGTCTTGCAGTGTGCGTTGTGGAGTGCTTTAAATTACTGGAGCGTCTTTTCAAGGCTCTCTGGGAGTTCGGTACAAGTACTCTATCCTGCAGCGCTCTACGCAGCATCACACACAGTTCCTAAGCTGTGCAGAGCATCGCCTTAACAGGAACTGAGTGCGAGTTGTTTGCACTGTTAACTATTCTGGTAGCCACATTACAAAGGAAAAAAGGAGTTAAATTTGGTAATAAATTTGACTTAACCTAATATGTTTGTTTTATTGTTTCAGCATGTAATTAATATAAAAACTTTTAGTGAGATATTTTCTGTTCTTTCACAAGTGTTTAGAAATCCATTGTTGGCGCCCAGAGCACATCCTGACTAGACAAGCACATCAGAAGTGCTCTTGCCCTCATTTGTGGTGGCTGTCACAGTGCCCAGCTCAGTTGTCATGACTGTCTTCCCCTCTGATTTGCTTTATGGCCATCTGTGTTTTGTATGATGAATAGTTTGCAGCTAACGTTCACATTTCCTGTATTACGTCATCAGGGTTCCACAACTAATGATAGATACTTTTGACCAGAAGGTAAATTTGGATTGTGGAGCACTGTCTGCATTTTACTGTCCTTCAGGACCTGGCACTGGGAACAGATGCGGAGGGGCAGCGGGTGAAGGACTCCATGCTGGTGCTCCTCCCAGTGCTGCTCAACAAAAACCATGACAACTGTGACAAGATCCGTGCAGTCCTGCTCTATATCTTCGGTATCAATGGTAATGACGCCTGCTCACCTCTGCGACTCTGCTGAAGTAGTCGCTCAGAAATCACTTAGATTCTTTGTACATTTACCTACTGTATATTATTTCTGTGTGTGGGGGGGATCATAATGTCATGGCCTATGACTAGAGATTATTTTATATCCAGATTTTAGCATCCACCAGTACTGACCATTACTTACTTGGTATCTACTCTGTGGTCTTGCAGGTTAGGTACATTTTGAAGTCCTGTTTTCTCCTTCCACCATGAGGGTTCCAGGGACCAAACCCAGGTTGTCAGTCTTAGCAGCAAGCCTCACAAGCACCTTTACCCACTGAGCCATCTCCTTAGCCCTTACACATTTTTAAAGTAGTTTGTTACTCGCCGTAAGGGAATCTTAGGAAACCCGGAAGTAAATGCTAGTTAAGGTGACTAAAAAGAAGATAGGAAACAGATAGAAGACTAGAAGGGACATGAGTTTGTTTTGTTGTTGTTGTTGTTGTTTTTTAAGCTTTAGTCCTCGTACTAATTACTCCAAACCTAGAATTAGTTTTGGTAGCAGTTATCTGACTGTGCACTCTGCTTTCCCTTCCTTAAGGAACGACTGAAGAAAATTTGGACAGACTAATCCACAATGTGAAGATAGAAGACGACAGTGACATGATTCGGAACTGGAGTCACCTTGGCGTTCCCATCGTTCCCCCAGTAAGGGAATGTGTGCGGAAGCTTGCGCACGTGTGTCTGTGTGTCTGAAGGGGAATGTGACTAAAGTAATCCCACACTAGCTCCGAATAGGGTATAATAAGGGGTTCTTTATTTATATTTAAGAGGGGACACACAAGCCGGGCAGTGGTGGCGCACGCCTTTAATCCCAGAGGCAGAGGCAGGTGGATCTCTGTGAGTTCGACACCAGCCTGGTCTACAGAGCTAGTTCCAGGACAGGCTCCAA